>NW_007578106.1:225744-303288 GCF_000690725.1 Stegastes partitus | reverse complement strand
GGAAATGCTAATCAACATCTACCAGCTGCTTTCAGAAACAGGACAAGGAACCCAAAACGACTCCGTATTTAAAGCAGGTTTATTCTTTAAAAAGCTCATCATATTTATTTTAATTAGTTTTTAATGTAAGCACTTAATCTCCAGAGTAACTAGTCTTTATAACTGCAAGGTGATTATGTTTCGGTAGAATCACTGCCCCCGACAATAGTATTAATATATTCACATAAAGCACCTTAAAATGAAGTGTACGGACAGTTGTAGATAAATATAGTCACTATTACTACAGATAAACCTCATCTAAAGAGTCTTCAACACCATTAGTGCCTTTATTGAATTCATTTTCCATGGATTTACTTTTAGATAAAGTTAGAAAATTCAGCCACAGAGGGTGACAGTTATTATTTGGATTCCAAAGTCGTGCATTATGTGTGCTTCCAGAAACTAAAAATGTCTTCCAATACCAACAAAGACACTCAAAGAAAAAAAACTTCTCTGATAATTTGCACAATACAGCCGGAGCCTTTCCACAGAGCGGGATCTGAGGCTCTTTTGAAGGTTTCTACACTGAATTCCTTTGACCTGTTTCTGTTAAAGAGGTTTTGTTTTCTCTGAAGTCTGCCTCGGCCTGGCGCAGACACTGTACGAGCATGAAGTCAGCCATTGTGGTAAAAGGAGGTTAATGTACTGCGGCTGTGAAAGCTGTTCCCGGCTCTATCCCGCTCTCTGTAATTGTGTTATTGCACTATAGAATTGTCAGTGGAGTTGTCCTGCCCCAGTCAAGACATCTGAGCCAAGTCTGTGGAGGGAGGTTAACTTGACATATAAATTGCTATCTGCCAAGATGAATGGGCCTCGCCAGAGAGCATATGAGGAGAGCAGTGACCTGACATCGCTCCTGACAGACTCCGTATATCCCCAGTCATCTTTTTCCTTCCTTTCTCTGTACACGGTGCCAGCTGCTGCTTTCTCTGATGTCTTACTGGAGCTGCCAGAGATTCGGCGGGAGTCCTGTGATTTGTGTGCATGCATAAAACCACGTCAGGTTCTGAACTAACCCGCTCATCTTTATATATATCAGTTATTAATTACTTGTTAAACTGCTGCCATGGACTGGTGCATCAGGGCCATGTTGTGCTGTAGGTTCAAATGAAGAGCTCATTTGAAAAGCAGATACCTCCATCTTCACAAACCTTCATAAACCCACTTTACCGTCAATCAAACTTCAGTTATCTCTGTTTCTGTCATTTCCACTCAGCTTCAGTTTGATATCATCTCAAGCAAACAACAAAAAAATACGTTTTCTGAAAATCTACAAAAATGGAGTTATCTGTTTTTGCAAATGAACATCCATCCATCATCTCTACACCTTAATCCTCACTAGGGTCATGGGGGGCTGGAGTCTATCCCAGCTGACTCAGGGTGAAGGCAGGTTCACCTGGACAGGTAACCAGCCTATCACAGGGCTACACTTAGAGACAGACAACCAAGCACACTCACATTCACACCTACGGACAATTTACAATCACCAATTAACCTCAGCATGTTTCTGGACTGTGGGAGGAAGCCGGAGAACCCGGAGAGAACCCACGCTGCACGGGGAGAACATGGAGACTCCACGCAGAAAGATCCCGGGTGTCCTCACCAGGGAGGCCAACCAGCGACCTTCTAGTTGCGAGGCAACAATGCTAACCACCGAGCCACCTTGCAGCAAATGGACTCTTCTGTTTTAAATGTTAAAAGTCAGATTTTCTCAGATTAAAGATGCAGATTTACAAAAACAAAGCTGAGATATTCCCTAAGATTATAAAATCATAAATGTACAAGAAAAAAACATACAAGAAGAAGAAGATAAAAAGACATAAAACTTTTTTTTCTCAGTCTGACAATCCTAACTGAACTAAAATGGAGAAAGTTCAGTCTGATTTAATGTCAGACAGCCAGAAAAAAGGTTTTTTTATTTTTCTTTTTATACAGTGGATGTAAACTTCTGGTTTCAGCCGATGAGCCACAACATTGAACCCTCAGACAGCTGAAGTGAACGACACCGATCATCTTGTTGTTGCATTAATGTGGATGAGGACATTTAGCACCCTCCTCTTTGCTTTTAAAAAAGCTTCACAGTGTTGGATTTGATTCTATTTCTTATTAACTGGGTTTGAGGGTTAACTCATGGACAGACAGCAGGTGTAGCTACTGGAAGAACTACATTAGTGAGTAGGAAGTTGTAGGAAGCGTCCTGCGAGGCTGAATCCTGAGGTCTGGAGATGATGTTTCCTCCTCTGTAAGTGGGTGTCATGATCCTACCTGACAGTGTGGTGTAAATACGTTCTGCTGTTTAAACCCCCTCAGCACTCAGTAACCATAAATTAGTTCTCAGCGCACATAAAACCAAATTCAGGATTTTTGCCAGATCTGAAAATATTGATTATGATAATCTTGTCCTCTCCTGCTTACAAGTGATAGAAATACTGAGAGAGTCGAGGAGTGCAAGTATCCTATAATATGGACCGATGAGAGGATAACTTTATAATATCATGACTTATCTGATAAATAAATTAAACATCTTTTTTATATTTTATAGGAATGGATTATGTAGCATTAAATTATTTTATATCTGTATTTCACAGCTACAACTCTTAAACCTTCCTAAGCTGTCCATCACCCTCCATCAGGTGGTAATCACATCACTGTGAGCTGGATGTTAAAGCCTCTCGCTCTCTGTAGGGCCGGACAGACATGAGTCTTATTTATCTATGAGACTCTTACCGTTTTGTATTTTTGCCTCCCTACATTACTCAGCTGTTCTCTGTTATTGTGCGTCATTTAAATGTTTGGTATCGACTGTTTTCACTGAGTTTAGGAAATCCAGTTTTACTTAAATACGATGGATGAAAACCTACCGCTTGACTCATTTTTATCCTGAGGGCAACTTTTAATTTCCTTTCATATCACTCCCAGGTGTTTTTGCTTTAGTTAATTCATTTGTCTTAATTGTAGAATTGCCCTCATGTTATTTTTACTATACAGTAAATGAGGCCTTTACCTTAATATATTTCAAATGAATAAATAGTAGGTCTTTTCTAATTAATGTCTAAAACAGGCAGGATAGATGACGGAGATTCTTTTCATATTAAAGCATTGCAAATTAAATAATAAGCAAATATAAAGCTATAATATGTGAACATGTGATAAACTGATGAGATGAATTTGGCAAATCTAAGTTCATAAACATCTGCTGTCTGAGGGTCGTCCATGTTTTACCAATGGGGAAGACGTTTACACCGTGAACATGAGGGAGGCCCAGTTCTGTTCACTGCAGCCTTGGGTTCTGTCCGTCTGCTCCCAGAGGAGTCTGTCTGGTGTCGGTGTGCTGGTCCCGGTCCGAGAAGAAAACGTCTGAAGAGTTTTATAAGCAGCACATGTTTTAAGGCTTGTAGCGGCTCTTGATCTCTGAGACAATTAGATTTCCAGCTAAGTGACGTTATTTACTGTTTGGATTCAGCGACCTAATCTCCGTCCCGCCACTCTTTATATGTGATGCTTCAGAAATGTTCCTCCTCCATTCAGGCCGACAGTCTTTAATGGGAATTCTTTAGTAAGTAAATTAATTTAGGTGGAGGAGAAAGGCAAACGTGTCAACAGGTTGGATTTTGACTCTTCCTCAGTGGTAGTCGGCTTCTACCATTATGTCACTGATGTCTGATGATGATGATGATGATGTGATAACGGTCATGTCAGGTGTAGCTCTGGTATGTTAGCATGCAAACTTGTCAGTTTTAAAACATCACTAAATAATTTCCACTTATAAACCAGTTGATGCCACAAACAGACGATTATTACAGAGATTATAATTCTATTTTTGTTAACTTGCTTCTAATGCAAATTTTCTTTTTTCCCTTGTTTAATGATTCTTTATTCAGGTTTGTTCATCGTTAACTGGATGTGAACTATAAACACAACGAGCAAATCATTTCAGCTTTTACAGACTGAATGAAGGAGGAATGTTTTCTCAGGATTCTCCACTAACATCCTGTTGTTCTCCTGGTTCGCTGCCAACTGTTTCCCACCTCTTTGTTTTGTGGTTTCTCACAAAACAGTTCAAAACCAGAGAGAAAAGCTAAAAGCTAAAATGAAATCCAAGTTTCCATTCATCCGTGTACGTCTTTGTTGAACTGATATCTATAGCACGTTAAAAAGATTATTGATGTATAAAAAAAAAGGTTTTTGCCTGACTGTATGCACCATAACTAATAATTAAACATGTGGTTCTATATCCTGAGAAAACAGCACCAGAATCAATGTTTTATACATTCAGCACTATACGGCAGGCCTTCATCCACAGAATCCCTGAAGGGATTATAACAACTTATAGCACTCCAGTGAGTGTGACGGTGTGCGGCGGCATCAAATATTAACTCAGGTCTTCCACTTATACTGTATGCATCATAAAGACAGAAGTGCAGAGCATTCAAAGACACTGAAGGGCAGATTTTACCTGATACTCGAGCTCCTCGCTGCTCCCTGTTTCCTCTAACGTCCAGCAGGTGGTGCTGTATGATAAGGAAGTGCAGCCTGTGTGCAGGTGAATCACTGTTTTTGCAGCACACTGTAATCTTACATGGCAACTACTGCTGCCAAAGCATCTGTGTGTGTGATTGTATAAATTTAAGAGTGCTAATTGGAGCTCAACAATAAGTGAAGCGATGCAGACCTACACTGATATGTTGTGAATGTGGGCGTTTCTTCTTCTGCCTTTCAGCAGCCGCCACAAAGCGTGATGATTTAGAGGCTAACGGAGCGGCTGAAGTGCATACATTCATAATATTGGCCTCACAGAGAGGTGAAGAGCAGATTAATGTAGCGCTGGGCTCTTGGCACATCCCCACAGCACACCGGTGGACACCAAGGTGAAAAGAATCGTTCCGCGGTGACCTCTGTGCGTCACTGCTTATTCAGAACATGCCCCACCTTCCCTGTCCTCCACCTCCTCTTCAGGCCTCACGCAAGTTTGCTGTGATGCCACTGGCACGGCTGTACAGTTTCTGTTCTTTCCCCTTTCATCTTAATAGATGGGCTTCTCCCCAGCCGCCATAGGGAGAAAAAGCAGCCTTATCGGCCACGACACGGCTACTCAATTGTCAATCTGATCGATGTGTGCAGCCTGGATCTAGGCCACTGCATTAGTAGTGGAGGCTCTCAGCCACTCACCGTGGACACACATCGCTGCTCGCATCTTGTTGCTGTTGTGGTGTAATTGTTTTGTTATTGCGGCTCAGCCTGGCTATGATACGGAGTCCATTTAAATGTTCACCCAGCACCCGGCAGCTTAACGCTCATGACCTGCTGTATTTGTTCAATGTCATCTCGACTAGAGACACAGCAGAACATCCACCCACATACAGCTCACCTGTACTTATGGAAATGGTTTATTAACCTTTAGTGTACATGGCACTGAGTGACAAAACCTGATCTTGTCTGTTAGCCGAACACTTCCTGAGCTCCAACATGCACCAGCTATTCACGGCTGTCAGAGGTAAGAAAGCAGTCTGGAGACGGCGTCACAATGAACCCAGACTAAAAAGCTGCTGCCGTCCTTTAAGAGGCACCATGATGTTTTCTATTGATGGCATGTAATATCTCAGCAGAGGGCCTCCTCTTTCACCGCCCTCTCCTCCTCTCTCCCCTGCTAGCTGGAGGCCAAAAGCCTGAGCCGCCTCGCCAGTCCTAATAAATCCTCAGCTGAGAGTGGCGGCGGCAGCAGCAGGCCTGCATTCTTCAGGAGCCAGCACTTCCCCTAATCTGCCCCGGAGTTGGAGCAACAGTTGGCCTGGCTGGCGGGGATGGGAGAGGGGAGGAAAAGGAGAGGGGGGAGGAGGAGGAGGAGGACGAGGAGGAGGAGGAGGCTCCCTGGTGACAGGAGCATGATGTGTTTGTAAAAACACTGGGAATGTTGGAATTGGATACGCTTAGACTCTCGCTCTCCCTTAAGCGGGCCTGTGTAGAGATGCAGAGGCTGATTTTGGCAGATGTGTTCATTTTCTCTCTCGCCCTCTGCTAAGCACAGAGACAAAACAGGGAGCATTAGCCTACCTGCCACACTTGGTTTTTTCCGTGATGTTTGACACTTTGATCCCCTCTGGTGTGTGTTTGTGTTGGAGACGGCAAAAGCAAGAAGAGAGAGGAGGAAACTGAGCGAGGCACTGGACTAGGAAATGCCTTACAGATGTGTGCAGCAGTGTGGCCGCTCGTGTCAGCCAGGAGGTTCTGTTGGCGATGAGCGGAGCATGTTTCTGTGCTGTAAGCTGGTTCTGAAGGGTCTCATATACAACGTGGAACAGCTGAAATGTTTCTGCGTGTCTGTGAGTGCGTCCCATTAGCTGCCTGTGAAGGTGATTACCAGGCTGATTGTGTGACAGGCTCTGGTCAATAGACGAGGTTTTGTCTAGATATATAGCTGACACAGCTTGCGCAGTCTTTATAGAGGAGATCGGGCCCCCATGAATGAATTCCTCTCTGCTGGTCTCTAGTTTCAATTGATTGCTTTAATTTGGCCTATAATGAGTAGGAGGCCTCCTGCCTGCAATTAGTGCACGAGCGTATGTGTGTGTGTGAGGGTGTATGCTTGTGTGCTGTGTTTAATTACTGCAGTGGATGGATGCTGTGTGGCCCAGCAGGATCCGGCAGGAGTGGAAGGATCCACAACTGTGCTTGGCATCCACTGACACTTCTACCCACAGTGCATCAGGGCCAGGACTTAACTTAAAGCCTTCCTGTCTGAGGGAAGCAGCTCGCTCTTTCTTTACCGTAATACCACCGATCCCAGTGTTTGACCTGGTGAACTGAACTCTGATAGGCTGCGGTGTAAAGTTTGCCAGAGTAAATTGGGAGAAAGTGTGTTTTAGTCGAGAAGTCCCTATAATTTGACCCTCGTGAAAACAAGGAGTTTGACTGTAAGCGGGCAAAGATTTGGAAAATGTTTTTCCAAGTGAATGTGAGTAAGAAGGACAAATTCAAGTACTTTTACTCAACTCGTGTACTTAGTGTTGAGCTACTTGCACTGCACAGTATTTTATGCATTTTATGCTACTTGCCATGTTGTACTTTTTACCCTATTTATTTGACAGCTATATTTACTAAAATCTAACATAAAACACGTGTGTGTGAGGTGTTTTTTTTCATTACTCACAAATTATAAAATAAAACATAAATGCATTTAAACAAGTGAAGAAGTTTCACTGCAACGTACAGCTATGGATATGTGTTAAACAGCATGCTAACAGTGAATAAATTATGCTTATTCAAAAAAAAAAAATCGGTTATTAACGTTAAATACGGGATTACTAACACTGTATATGTGAGGTAGGAACTGAAGCAGATTATGTGTTATAGAGTGTTTACAGGTACACAGAGGTTCAGAGGTTCAAAAAGAGTTGTTCCTGTCACTGTACTCTGATTTAAATGTTCGTCAGCGTTTGTGGGATGCAGCCGTTCTTGTTGTGGCATTCGGTGATCTGCAGCAGCTACAGGGAGGAGTCGGAGCAGAGTGTGTCCAGGGTGTGATGGTCTGCAGCCACGCTACCTGTCTGCTCTCTGGACATGTACGAGTCCTGGATGGAAAGCAGGGCGGCCCCGTGATGTTCCCTCCTATAGTCCCCGTCCTTTGGTGGCTGTTTCAAACCAGACAGTGACTAAAGAACAGTCGCTGCGTAGAACTGGATCAGCATACCAACATGTGACAACGTTCTAAAACACAACTCGCTGAACAAACCCGCGGGTCCTGACCTTTCTGACAGGACTTATAGATGGCAACAACAACATAGCTGTGAAACTCGTATCCAGATTTCCAGATGGTGCTCTAAAGGAGTTCATGTCCTCAGCATAGCAAAAACAAAACTCAGCCCCAGACACCCTCCCTCCGTCTCTCATTTGTCTCCCTATCTCTCTGTTTTTGTTTAATAAAATCATGCTTGCTCATCAGCGCAGGAGGCCGGGCGTCTCTTCTTTCTGGGCAGCAGCAGCAGCAGCAGCAGCTCCCCTGGGGCACGGCGGGGGTGGTGGTGGTGGTGGTGGTGAGGGTGGGCTTGGTTCGGTGTGCGCCGCCGCTGTCGGTCTGTAGTGAATGCAAATGAGGCTCTGCTCCCCCTGATAAACTCTCTGTATATGCCCAACTCTATCTCTGACTATCACGCGCTCTCCCTCGCTGTCTCCCGTCCCATCTATCTCAAGGTCCTGAGGGTGCGCACGCCGTCCTCCACCTTTGTTTAAATCATGATAACAAGGTGCACTTAGCACTCAGCCGTCACACACAAACACAGTCAAAACAGTGGCTTTATTACACTACGGGTATGCAGATTACTAGAAGATACCAGATTGTGATCATACAAGAGAAAATGTTGCACGTCACGTTCGCTCCGTGTTGCAGATGACTCCCCTGACTGCTCGACAGCACGGGAACTTGGGTCCACGTCCAATTTCATTCAGTTCGAGGGCTGAAATGTCCATTTATATATGTAGTGAGAATGGGACTGTTGCCTCCACAGCATGCCTCTTTACCTTCAATTGAATCCCTGATTGGATTTGAATGCTCATATTAGCTGAGAGCAAGCAGACCTCTCAGGCATGAATAGCCCTGTTTAGCATGTGGAAAATATATTAAACTTTGGATGACTGTTTATGCCTCATTAATAACAGAGCGCAATTATTTGTTGAAAATCTCCTGTCTCCAGTAGGACTAACCTCCACCTCGACTTAATTATCTCTCAGCTGTTTCATGCTAATGTGGAGTGTGTAAAGCAGGCGTTTTAATGATGTTGTGTGTTTGATCGCTCTGAAGCTCCTCCACCGGTAGGATGGATACCATTTGTTTTTTTCGTAGTCATTAAGCAAATAATCTTATGTTGATTGCCAAAAGCTAATTACACTAGCCACTGCTGGAGCCGTGTGTGTGTGAGGAGAGCTGCCGTACAGGTAGCGCTTTTAGCAGAGCCGCTCTCGTCTCCATATTTCCTTTATAATCCTCATAAATATGACCTATTGTTTCCAGTAGAAAAGGAAACTATACGGCTTTTTTTTTTTTTATTCACTGCTGCTCAACACTGCAGACTTTACTGACCTTGCATCCTAATGTATTTTTATAAGCCGATCCCAGAAGACTTTAGTGCCGAGGAAGATTAAAATAAGAATCATACAGTATTATCAACTATTTATGGCCTCTACAGATCCTGTAATACAACATGACACAGGAAAAGAACACTGCAGATGGAAACCCTTGTTTTCCCCGCAGCGGCAGGTTATTGAAAGCATGCATTATGGGTTTTGAGAAAGTGTCGCAGCACCAGGAAGTCGTGGCATTGTTATATGTGGCTGTTCATGTGTTACATTAAAGATTTGTCAGAATATATATATAAAAAAACTGTGGAACTCCTGAGTCATGGTAATGTAGAGATGCCTTTTTTTTTTTGCATCATTCTAAACGTCTACAAGCCTTTAATGCAGAAAACCTTGTGATTTGAGCCCTTCACTTGAGGCGAAAGATGCTTTATGCCTCACAAGAAGTTGAGTCAGCGCTAAAATATGATCCTGTCCTTGTGCAGAGTGTGCTCCTCTACGCCGCTCTCACAGGCTTGCAAAATGATAGTATTAGGAGTGACCTCCAGCCAAACCTGCAGCTGCTCCTCGAGACATATCACATGTGCAAATGAAACAGCGAGACAGAATAGAAGGAGGAAGATGATACAGCGGCCCTTGTTGCATTCAGCTCAGGCGCGTATTTACAGTCGGTGACGGAAATCGAAATAGCCGGAGAGCAGCGCATCTTAGCAGAATCAGAGAAGTCAGACGTGGAACTGATGGAAGATTCTTAGTGTTCACGTGATTAAGATCAGATAATCAGAGAGTCTGAGTTTGAACACGTGATCGCTGAAAAAATACTTCCACAATTAATGCAAAATACTTTTACTCATCAGCATCCTCATGAACTGATTTATAATATATAGATGTCTCAGCTGCTCGTTTCATTATTTGGAGCTTTTCATCCTGTTTACTCACCGTTCCACACAAATTTATTCACGTCAGGGGAAATACTGCAGATGAATGGGGTCAAATTCTGAACCAGCTCTCTCACTTAACTTCCAATAACACAAGGGTTTTCTGAAATGTTATGTTTAAATTGGCAAATGTGATATTCTTTATCTGTAAATGCCCTAGTTTGCATTGAAATCTGAATATTGGATAAAGCAAGGTTATTGACACTGAGTAGTTAACGATTTTTGATATTTCACTTTAAATCAAAAATTCTACCACTGGCCAGAAAAACAGAATTTTTTGCCATGTTTTTCAGAAAAAAATCGTCCTATGAATCAGGCTGTGAGTCATATATGAACAAACTCTCTGTACAAGCCTTCAGAACAGAGATTGGAATAAAGCTGGAAAGTTTGCTGTATGTAGGTGTTGCTGAAGTGGAAACTTCTGGCTCGGAGTTGGAGAAAGAACTCATTTTGAGTAAACGGCCTTAGAGATATTTATTATCAGCAAAATCTACAGACACGTGTAGTTCAGACGTTTTCTGTCCATTAGTCAGAAAGAAGACTTATAACAGGAGTGAAATATCTCAGAATTGACCAGCTTATGAAAAAACAATGGCTTTGCTTGTGGTGTCTCGCCTTAAGTTTAGAAAACTATTTATTTTGCTCTTTTTCCTTATGAATGATTTGTGATGTTTACACTGAGGGGGATCTATTATCTATGCCCACTTTATTCTGCCAGGGGTCCCGGCTGACGCTGGGTTCATAGCAGGGTTAACACAACACGCTCACACCTACAGTCAGCTTAGGACCCTCAGCTGAAGGCACAATTTGTAATTTTCTG
Source organism: Stegastes partitus (assembly GCF_000690725.1). Lineage (NCBI taxonomy): Eukaryota > Metazoa > Chordata > Actinopteri > Pomacentridae > Stegastes > Stegastes partitus. The sequence goes on along the minus strand of NW_007578106.1, from coordinate 292,422 downwards.
CAAGAAAATGTCTAAAACTGACCAATGGTATGCAGTTTGTTGATTTTTGTACTTTTTTAATCCAATGTTTCAAGCAGTGTTCAAACCCAGATGAAATCCATAATTTTATTCAGTAAGGAAATAACTCAGCATGGAAAAACAGATGCTACATACCGTGTGTTTAACAGAGCATGTCTGTCTTTGGACTGCTGGAGGAGCCAGAACAACCAGAGAAGACCCATGAAGGCATCATTGGCCAAAAACAAACTTCTGTACCTCCTCTTGGCCCCTCATGACAGAAAACAATCAGGCGTCTTTCCACCCTGATCAGATGAAGATGAATGAATGAATATTGACTTTTAGCTCAGCTATCTCTGTATGCTTTAGGTGCATCTGGCAGGAAGAGAGAGGAGGGAGGGAGGTGCATGTATTTAAATTCTGACACTTTTCTAGTTGTATAAATTAAAGGTTGAAACACTCATGAAAAAAAAATAAACTTAAAAAAAATAGTAAAATAACTTTCCAGTGTGTGTGTTTACTTCCATAATTGGACCATGATGATTATTATATTAAGGAGAAATACTTATATATGCCTTAAAGGGACTTTAACCAGAGAAAACCTGCAGAGGGCAGAAAAAAAAAAAACGCTGCAGAATCTGAAAGCCTCCTCCTGCTGCTCTTCAACTGTTCTTGGAGCCTTTCCTGAGTCCTCCTCAGCCCACTGCAGCCTCACATCCAACTGTTGCTTTAGACTCTGGATGAAAACACCTGTGATTAGCTGAAGTCTCCCATCAAGGGCAACATTTTCCAAACTATATGAACAGAGCCCAGAGGAGGTGCACAAGTCTGTTTTTTTTCCTCAAGGACTACTTGAATCAAAATATGCTAAAAGGAATTTCTCTCTCTAATGTGCCTGCTCCTCCTTTAAGGTCCACACAATAGACGTTGGACATGAGAGCACAGTTAGGCATGCAGACTGTGTGTTGTGAAATACAAGCGCTGCGGTTAAATATCCGAACATTTCTAAAATTCTCGCCGGTGAAGGTGCTGCGTGGACACTCAGCCGTCAGCATCTGTTTCCTGCGGTCCTCCCTGAGTGTCTGTGGTTATTTCAGGACATCCACTGGCAGTCATTCATCTGAGGGGGAAATCTTTCTCACTGTTGTTCACACTGAAGGCAGATATTTCTAACATCGCTCCTTTTCTCGTTCATTCTGTTTGTATGTCATGCATTTGTCCCCCCCTCCGCTTCAATCCCTCCGTGTCCATAGCATCTTTTTTTTTTTCTGTCATAATTGTTGTTATTGCCCTTGGCCTCAGCTGCGGTGGTAGATATCTGAGATAACAGCTTACTCTATCTCTCCTCCTCCGTCCTCGGGGACAAACACAGACTGATGCTCTCGGCCCTGGAAAACAGTGGCTAGCAGGACGGTTAACATTCTTGTTAGTGTAGCTTTCCTGTGTTTCAGATAAAGGGCTGCTTAGTGTATTTATACTGTAAGATGAATCACGCAAACTGGAATGGATTTGGAACGCGTCCCAGTGACTGAGGATAATGCCCCCATGCAGATTAACTTGTTGTGCAAAGGGATGCAGGTATATACGGCACCTCTGCACTGCTGAGTAAATAGTCAGAGGTTGTGTGTGTTTGCAAATGAGCCCACACAGCAAAAATTGAGCGAATTAGGTGTGTGTGTGTGTCCCTCGGTGAACTTGTGCATACGCATTTGTCTTTGCACCTGTGTGTGTGTGTGTGTGTGTGTGTGTGTGTGTGTGTGTGTGTAGGTGTGTGTGTGTGTGTAGGTGTGTGTGTGTGTGTGTGAGGGAGACTGACTTCTCTGGCTCGGCTGTGTTTGTATAATGTTGAATGTTGTTGCCTCTGAGACCTGGCCCATCCAGCGCCTCCAGCTGTGGGCTTTAACCCAAGCTGCTGTGGGCTGTGTGACCCACCACACCACATGCACACACACACACACACACAAGCATGCATGCATCCCTAAACACACATCCTAAGCTTTAATTTATGCAATCAGCGCACTCAATTTACATACATTACCATAGATCATACATGTCGAGGCTGCTTGCAAGGTCACTGCTGAAAACCTGCGTTGTATGAACGGGTGATAACACGTATGAAAGCTGCAGCAGCGTATTCTTGATTTACTTCAAGAGCTACAGCGTCTGATTTGTGCTACATGCTAGCATTCCCTCGACCTGCTAAAAGCGCTGAAGACATGTGAATTGCGTGGACCGCATTATCACATAATTGCAGAGTGCACCGGCAACGACGTCTCTCTCAGCACAAGAGCCCTTAATGCTAAACAATAGGCCGTCTGTGTCCTCTGTGGAGGTACGTAGCTGCATGTGTGCCGCTGAGAAGGGGAGTGGGCTGAAGCAAGTGATGTCTCTCTCACCCACGTCTCCATATTCCTCCCTCCCTCTGAACTGGTTAATGTGCATTTCATTAGACGGGGAATCACGCTCTTTTTGGCTTGTCTCCTCCACTTGCAGCACGCCTCCCTCCCTCCAGGACTGGACGCAATGATTCTCCAAGATGGCAGCAGGTCCAAGCCCCACGTTCCACTTTGCATCCAGCCATAGGGAGAGCTGTGGATAATTCACCTCTCCTCACTCCCCTGTCTCTAACTGAGATGGATGCAGATGAGCTTTTCTATACCTCTCATTGTGTGTGTGTGTGTGTGTGTGTGTGTGTGCAGGAGGCGGTGTGCCTTAAGCAAGAAATGGATTGGTCTGTGTCTTTAGACTGGGCCCGGTGCAGCAGGCGGAGAGTATAATCTGATTTAAAGCATGTCAAGGATTGTGAATAATTTCCTCATTACCCCCACCCCTCCCGTCATTTTCAGGGCATATTTAATTTAACAAGAAGAGGGAGAAGGTTTGTGTGTATGTGTGTGTGAGTGTGTATGTGTGTGTGTGTGTGTGTGTGTGTGTGTGTGTGTGTGTGTTTGTGCATGTGTCTTTGTGTGTGTGTCACATCTATGCTGCAGACTGTCTCATATCTTCCCGCTCGAGGAGGAAAGAATTACTCCTTGCATACTCTCTCTCTCGCCGTCTCTCACTTTGCCTCCCTCTCCGACCCCCTGAGAGCTACAGCTGTCACAGTGTCACTTTTCCCATCCATAATTGAGGAGTGTGCACTGCACAAAGCCCATGAAACCATGTCAACCACTTCCAGTTGCTCCTGTTAAATAATCAGGCAGAACCAACAGTGCCAGGGGGGAATATGCCTGTGCAGCTGCCTGTCTTGCTGGCTTGTGTAATCAGCCCTCAACTTACCCCCACTTCACCCGCACACCCCTCAATTTACTTTAAAAAAAAGGGGGACACTCAGTCTTTGCTGGCCCAGTTGCCAGAGTTGTCCGGTCCAAGTTAGCTCCAAGTGTTCTGATGAAGCAGAACAGCAGCTCTGATTGGCTGTCAGGAGTGAAAGCAGGCGTGGCTGGCCATGCTTTATGTCCTGAGCTTCACCCCGTTCCCCCACCAGATGTCCTCAGACGTCTCTATCTGAGCCTCCAGTCATCTGTCGGCCACACCCACCTCACCTGGGCCCGGTTTCCGATCAGCTCCCTCACACATACACCTGCCCTCCGCATCCAGCTCCCCCTAACCCGATCGTTTTTGTGCGCTTGGCTGAGCTCTCCAGCCCCGCCGCCGTTCTGCCTTGTTTGCCGAGGCTCCTTGTTCGGACCACAACCTCTGCCTTGCCCTCTGGTTTTGTTTGCCTGGCTGCCACCCTGCTTGTAAGCTTCTGTTTTTTGTTTTTTTTTCTTGCCTGGTTCAGTAAGCATTCGTGTCCTCGGCCCTGCTCTCGTGGCACACACCATGACTGAATCAAAGAGTCCAGGTTGATCTCAACATGAATAAGAGAGCAGCTTTGTGCAGATGTGCTTTGAGCTGAATGCTAATGTCAGCAACTTAATACCCTCACAGTGATAACGGCTGACGTTTCAGAGTCCCCCTTCAGTTGTTGATTAAACCTCTAATCTCATCTCTGTGTATCAATTTACATACTTGGAGTTATTTTCCCATAAAAATGATCTTTCTCTTCCTAAAATGACTTGATTCCTCTGGACTGCACAGATCCATGTCTTCCTGCCTCTGTCTCCCAGTCAGTCAGATTTTGACCAGAGGGCGTCTTTCAGGCATAATCAGGAACATTTGCTTCTTAATGCTAAACACAGATTTTGCAGGTATTTAATCGGGAACCAAAGAATTAAACATACTTTGAACTGATCATTTATACAAGCTAATCTCTGGGAACCAGGAATGTCTGTACAGACTATCTATAGTCATCCAGGAATTTCCCTTTGAACTAAAAATGTCCTTGTGCTGTCAACATCTGTGCAAAATATTTTGGCAACCCAGCAAGTAGTTGGTTTAACTGGAAATGTCAGCTCGTTGCTTCTTTTCGTCCTTGCTGTTTATGTATCTGTGCAGATTCTCAGTCATCCAGGTCATAGTGATCCTGGGAGCTTCAGTAAAAGCAGCTGGACTTGAAGACGTTTAGAAAACCTTCAACAGAACCTAAAACAAAAGGTGCTTGGTGCAAAATTGTTCATTGTCATGGCGTCCAAGTCAAACTCCTCCTGTGTGAAAACCTACTCAGCAAACAAACAAACAGATTCTGATGCTGATATAAGCTAAGAATTTATTTTTAAAAGACATTGAATAACTAACAAATTCTGTGACGGTCCATCTGCTAGCTGATGAGCGATTTCACTCTGAACCACTATTGTCAATCTCATCAAACTGCTAGAAAAATGGGGGCTGACGACTGCCAAAGTCAGTAGGATGGATCCTCCCGGGATCATGAACGTCTGTACAGCGTTTCATGGCAATCCACCCAGCGCTTGTTGAGATATATCCGGACCAAACAAGCACCGCTGCCATCCCCGGAGCCATGGAGCTAGCGTGGCTAAATATAAGTAAACTGTGCACAATGTCAAATGTCTTTACTGTAGCAGCGCTAACAAAGATGAAAGTGGGATTAAGTTGCGTTTTGCTGCAGACTCTCTCTCTACAGAGGCGTTCTGTGATAATTAGATCACTATTAGCGTTCTGATTAGTCAGACACACAGTATTATAGGGAGGTGGGGTTTTTTTTTTCATGTCTTTTTATCTCTGCCTGTCTTCACCCTCCCTGTCTGCCTCCCTCTCTCTCCCTTTCTGTTCCCGTTTCCTTCACCGCCGCCCCTCTTCTCTCCTGACCCCTCCTCTCTTTCTCTCTTCTGATGGCAGATTCTCGCTGGCATCTCACAGTGTCAGGAATCAAAGCAGGCGGAAAGCTCCCAGGAAGGCATACGGCGTGCTGCGAAACAGGCTTCAAGCTCCCAGCCTCACCCCCCTCCCAGCCTCTCCTGGATCTCTGTATAATTGAGCATCACCACCTTCACCGTGGAACTGCAATGACTCACACTGCTCGTAGATACAGCATCCATTAGAATAACACTAGCTACCCTGATGATTATTAGACTTCCCTCTCACACTGTGGCTGCTTACTGGTGTGTGTGTGTGGAGACGGAAAAGCTGGTTAAGATGCATTGCAGCGTAGTTTGACATGAAAGCAAACCTCCAACCACTTCAAAACTACAGAGAACAGCTTACTTTACAACATAAGCCATGATAGGAATTGAAACACCGTAGCCTACATACAGAAATTGTCCTGCGAGAGCGCGTCTGCGTTGTGTGATCAAAAGAGCCGTGTGGAAATGTACACCCTCCACGGAAAGGTGGAGTGTAGTAAGGCTTTGTAATGAAAGATCTGTAATGACTGTGTTGTGAACAGTAATGGTAACCTCCCACTCTACAGGCTTTCACAGCCACACGGCTCCCTCTGTGGAATGTGAATGTCTTTATATAACATGGCTCTTTAATCTGAGTCCTATGGGATCTAAGATATACTGTGCCGGGCAGAATTATCAGTGGGAAGGGCACTGGAAAAGTCTGCTGTTGAGATGATGGCTGCCTTTCCTTTCTGGGTCTAAATCCTATATGGCACTCACAGTGGGAATAAGAGAAGCTTATGGGAATGTAATATATTTATTGATACCACTGTGTGATCAAGAGAGTTTATAATCAAAAGCCGAGTAATAGATTATTAATGAGTCATTAGATATAGATAGATAGATAGATAGATAGATAGATAGATTACTGACCAAACAGTGCGGCCTGGAGTGAAAAGATGCCTCTCAAAAAGTAATCCTAGCAATCAAAATTTTTCTCTTTCATATTTTAATTATCCCGGCAAAATGCATCTGTTTTTCTAATTGGTTTTACTGACCACACAGGATGATGCTATTTATTTTTAATCTAGGATAAATGTGCCATGCAGGTCATATTTAAGATTGTGAACATAAACAGAGCATTAACAGAGCCGCAAACAACTCTATCTGCTATGTAATGTAAAGGAGTAATCCTTAGCAGAGACTGAAGTCACACTGGCTCTGTGATGTAATTTAAGCTCCTCTATTCTATGTGCTGGCAGCCAGTCAGGCCTCATCATGACATATGTTAATGCATGTGAGCCCTTCCCTTTGAAATGGTTCGCCCTCCTTGTGCTCATAAACAGATCAAGAGTAATCTCCCCCTACACACACACACACACACACACGCTTGAAAGGAAAAAGAGCAGTTTAGCTTTCAGCCAGTGTCCCAAAAATCCAAAGAATTTGAGTGTTTTCTTTATGTCACATACATACGTTATGTTCACTCAGCTTGTTTTAAGAGTCTTGGCTGCTCTGCTTGTTGTGTTCAGCTCTGTTGTTGTGTGTCTGTTTCATACAGATCATGTAAACAGACACACACAAGATGGAACAGACATGAGAAGAAGACGGCAGCTCGATATGGCCATTCAGTGTGTTGTTATACTGCTGGTGTGGGACATTAGTTGTGACTGTTTTTTGTTTGTTTGTTTTGCTTTTTGCAAATATCATGTAGACAACTTTTCTAGTTCTAAATGAGAGTAAAGGGAGGGTGGGAGGTTTGGATAATGTGCCTCCTTGTTGTGGTCTGAGATGCTCCACTAACCTAGAACCTTTAATACAATACTCACTTATACACTGAAAGCCATGTTGGTTGTTTTATTTATTTTTCCTGTTCATGCAGGTTATGAAGAAATAATGTGACTTAGATATGAAGTGGAGAACAAATTCCACAGTTCTGCTTTTTATATAAAAGTGTATTTTTAATGCAAGGTGTCTCTGTGGTTAGCATCGTTGCCTCACAGCTAGAAGGTCGCCGGTTCGTGTCCCGGTGAGGACACCCGGGATCTTTCTGTGTGGAGTCTTCATGTTCTCCCCGTGCAGCGTGGGTTCTCTCCGGGTTCTCCAGAAACATGTTGAGGTTAATTGGTGATTGTAAATTGTCCGTAGGTGTGAATGTGAGTGTGCTTGGTTGTCTGTCTCTAAGTGTAGCCCTGTGATAGACTGGTTACCTGTCCAGGTGAACCTGCCTTCACCCTGAGTCAGCTGGGATAGGCTCCGCCCCCTAGTGAGGATTAAGGTGTACAGATGATGGATGGATGGACTGTGGTCGTGCTTAGTGTTGGTGAATGAGCACCTCTGTGGTGGTTCCAGTGTTTAGGGTCTTCCTTTGATGCACCTTGAACGTGTTTTTTTTGTACGACTGAAGAACATTTTTCATTCCAAGCCACGGTTTTCCCAGCAGGTCCTCAGAGCTGAACCAGCAACCTGTTGGCCCTGAACCTGCCTCAGTCACGCTGAGGCTGCTGCTCCTCTTTGCAGTAAAGAACATATCTTGAGCTCTAATGTTTGCTCACTCAGAGACATCTCCGTGATCTTTCATATCACTTTAATAAAACCTCTGACTCCTCTGTTTTTTATATTCTTGACATTACTACAGGGGAGCTACTGTCCTTTTGCAATGAATTCCTCTATGATCTACTCCTGTATGTAACCTGAATGATGATGGGCTGCTGGGCCGCTGTGCCTCTCTGCCAAGCGCCTGCTTTGTTGTTGTTTGCGTTGACACATGCAGAGACTGGAAAAGGTCAATGGCTTCTCCCATAGAGGGAAATAAGAGAACCTCTGGATCATAACTTCTGCATATCTATGAGCCTGAGAGAGTGGCTGTGACTCGCTTCCGTGGATTTATTGACTTGCATACGAGTCTAAATGGGGAGTCATAATTGTGTGGAGACGAAGGAACCCAAGCAGGCTATATTATGTTAATGTGGCGTCTGCTAGAAGAGAAGAAAGGACTGTAGAATAGTATTTGTGTTTTCCTGCCACTCAGAGTCTACATCTCATGAAAGCAGTCAGCTTCAAGGTTTTCACTCTCTGTGTGTACTAACCAGAGCTATTCATAGCTTTGATTGCCCCTGAGCACAGCTTTGTCTGTGTGACTGACTTACCAAACCGTGCAAGACACAATATTTCTGAGAAGTAGCTGTGTGTTTGTGTGTTTGTGTGATTTTTGTTTTTTTTCTAACTTTGTGTTTGCGAGAGAGAATTTTAAATAATTCATTCATTTTTAGTAATTCTTTTTAGGAATCTGCAGTCACATTAATTCAACTCTGAGTTTCCTGCCGAGTGGAGTGGATCTGTACATAGCAGGCTGAAGCAACCAGCTCCACCGAGTCGGCCTCTGACTTGTGAATACTCCTCTACCTTTCCCACTCAGACCTTTGGATTTTTGCTCTTTTTAGCAATGACTGGAAGGCAGCTGCTGGCTTCGAGCCTGCCAATCTTCATTACTGGCTGAAATGGAGTAAATTGATTGGAAAGATTTTGTTATTTTCTCTGAGAGACAGAGCCGACTCCCTGGAAACTGATCTCTGTCTGTTTATGTGCTTTTGAATGGGCTATATACTGTGTAATGGTGTGTGCACATGTGCAGTGACTGGACCAAATAATAGGACCAAATGAGAATATAGGCCAATCCAATAAAGCAGCTCTGAAATAATACCACCTGGCACTTGGTACGGTTTCAAACTTTAAGCACTCGTACGTAGGACACAGGACTCATGTGGACTTACAGTTTAAAACCTTTGCTGGTTGCTCATGACACAATAGAAAACTGACCAGTGTTGGTGTTGGCAGGTGTTCATCAGGGTTCAGATCAGAAATCAATCCCCAAATCTGGACTTTCTATGTAGCCGTGTGTCCTGGATGTGATAAACAGACAGACTGGATGTCAGTGTGAACGTGCTGCAACGTGACAAATATCAAACTATTTTACTGGAACAGCAGAGAGAGTGGACACCTGTGTATCAGCACTTATGTCCGGTGAAAACTTTAAAAACAACGACTGACATTTGAGTTCCTGCTTGTGGCGAAGGGGTGAGCAAAATAACAGTGTGCGCTCCAGTAGCAGCCTGGACAACGTGCGCCCCGCGGGTGGAGGTTTTGTTTGAACTTTGGGGGCACACATGAAGCAGGGGTCTAGGTGTCCTACCGGGGGAAGTTTTAACATTTAACACTTGCATGGTGGTGAATTTTTATGCACCAATAATCCAACAGAGGTGGGGGGTTGTTTGTGAGCCCTCCTGTATGCAAATATATATTTTTTTAGAGTGATGAGGGAATAGATTTCAAATCCCTTGTGAAATAAATCTTTTTTTTTCAACACACACACGATCATATGCCCAGTATGCACCTTCGTCAATAACTATGTGAACTTCTGTTTAATTTAGAACTGATTATAAACTCATCTTTGTGCATCAAAGTTATGTATTCAGAATGATTTTCCTGCTTTAAAATGCACACCGGCTCAAATACGACTGATACTGGAGTAATTCAACCGTTTGAACCGGAAACTGATTCTGAAGAAGAACACTGATACAGAAACTAGCATCCTGAAAGTCGACCGATTCTGTTCCTGTGTTTGTTTCATATGAAACACCGGCAGTTTGAATCTGTGTGTCTGAGGCTGTCATCAGTAGATGGAAATACTCTGCCATGATGTTGACTGCTTGTTTCCTTCATCGAGCGTATAAAAAAATCCATATCAACATGTCAACGTGTCTTTAAGAAAATAAGAAAACATGGTCTCCTTTTCGTCAAGAGCTCCAGCATGTTAAAGGTTTACCCACTAAGCACATCACTGTCCTTTTGGGACTTAAAACTGTGAGACGTGATTATCCTAGCAAAAGAAAACTGCTATAAAAAAACATGTTTTCCTGTAAATAAGTAAAGATATTTCCACCATAAATTGATTCAAAAAAGGCACAAATTGGTGCTTGATTCCCCAGAATGCAGGAAATTAAGTATTTAAAGCAAAAAAATCCTGCTTAGTGTCCCCCTCCCCAGTGTGCAAATGAAACCTGGTTGTTCCTGGACTGCACGCTGTTTGTTTTTATCTGTAAAAACCTGGGAATTCAACTGTAAGTCCTCCCATGTGCTGACACACACGCGTGTGCGTTCCTCATGTCCTGCGAGGTCCGGTTTGCTCGCTAGCCTGGCTTCACCGTTGATTAAGGGAAACAGATTGTGCGCCGTGTCACTTGCTGTGCAGAAGACAAATATGTGCACAGCGCACAAACAAACACTCGACTTCGGCGGCGTCAGGAAAAGCCTCTCTACACATTGCTTCACAGCCGAGCATTAGCCGAGCTGCTACTGTATGCCATGTGTGGGATTAGATGTGACATGGCGGTGGATGGAGGGGATGTCATGGTGATTCCATCTGCGGTGTGTGTGTGTGTGTGTGTGTGTGTGGCTGATCACTCTGTAGATCAGGAGGCTGCTGAGCTCATATGTTATTTATATATGCTCATAGTGTTATTTAGAGGTCAAGCTGCATATCCTGAGTGGTGCTGCAGGAGCGTTGCACTACACGATGATAATCTGACTCAAGTGTTTATTCAGACCGTGGGGATAATATCTGAATATCACATAACGACGTCCAGCGCTTCCCTTTTACAGCTTCTTGTCTCCTCATGCTTTGCCCTCGGGTAAACATTTCTCATCATAACAAGGCAGTTTAGGGGGATTATTTTGCCCCACACAGGGATGCTTTCTCGCCGCGATGTGTGTCAGGATCGTTCTTAATGACTTCCTTGTGTTTTCAATGGCCCACCAGTCAGTGTGCCCTTGACTCTGTCAGCTGCTTAGCTGCCTGGAGAACATAAAGAGAATGTGATCCTTGGGGCATGTGTGTGTGTGTGCAGGAGATATCTAATCGTGTGTGTATATGCATGCTTAGTATACATGTTTGTCTCTTTTCTTTTTTAAATTTTTTTTATGTGGTCTTTGTGTGCAGGCAGTGCAGCAATCCACCACAGCGCAGGCCCAGACTCCGTTCTTCAGACATCTTGTGCGTCTCTGGTGAGTAATCAGGTAATTGATCATAGAGACAGGTAATTATTCCTGTGCCAAGCTCACTGGCAAATGAAAAGTCCGGCAAAAAGCATCCGTCTCATCCAACACAGCCTGGAGTAAGAGGACAAGGGAAGAGTAAAAATGGGACTCTGGGAGGATAGATGGCCAAACGAAAGGGCCTTAAATCACAAGCAAGTTTTTTCTTTTGTTTTTTTTTTTAAAGGCCTTTTAGTTTCGGTATATTACAGAGGTGTGTGTTCCAGATGTTCATAACCACAACCTGAGATAGACCGAGTGGCAAGCATGGAAACTACGGGGGTGAATTCTTATGAGAGTCCTCTCAGGTAGCTTCCAAATACATTTCCCATGGTCACACTTTAGAAGTTTGAATAGAAGCCTGAAATCGTGATTCATTTGCTGCGATGATGAGAACATTTAAATGGTTAGGCAGTGTTTTTCCCTCCGTCCTGCTCTCTGTGGGTTATAAAAGGTGAGCTACTGTTGGTGTGACAAAGTGCTTACGGGCAGAATTTTACGTCCCCCTGCCTACATCTGTGATCTAGATTGCTTGCTTCATTGGTGTCATTTAGGTTTGTTCTGGAGCAGTGAGTAAACCAATCTTCTTACATACACCCCTGTCTGCAGTTTGCCTTGATTTATGAACAGGGAATAACCCAGCCGAACTTGAGGCTCATTTGTCACCTGTCATTAAGATGTACTGGTAAGGTGTTTTCCTGTTACAAATAGCCCCCCTCAGCTCCTTTTAGCCCCCTCAGCCACTGCTGCTGATGCTGGGCCTGTGCTGTGGAGAGCAGCGCTAGAAGAAGAAGAAGAAGAAGAAGAAGGAGGAGGAGGAGGGAAGAGCCTTGCTGCCTCTCCAGCTGTGTGTAGCTCACATTGAAGGGACGGTGTTACGTGTTGTCCAGTTTGTCTGCCGTAATTGCGTTGCCGTCTACACCAGAAGATCTCGCTCCCCTCACGGCAATCACTCATTGTCATTTTTCATCTTTGCGAGTGAGCGTGCGATGCCTCTTTTCTCTCTCCCTCTCTCCCCCACTCACTCTCTCCCTCTTTACCTCCCCTCCTTCCTTCCTCCTCACGCCCCTCCACCACTCACAGAAGTGGTTGCGCTCTTGTGGGCTGAAACTCCCACTGGAGACAGACACTTATTTGGCTCCAGGATAAAGCTAGATGTGTGCTGAATTGAAATGCTAAGTCTAGCATGAAACTCCGGGGCCATGGGAGACTAATCAGTTGTTGAAAGGCAAATAAATAAATAAAGGCACGCTGCAAATCTAATTTAGCCCGGACGTATGCTCCTGCATTTTGTGAGCCTGACTGCTGCTAAAGCCTTAGTTGTAAAACAGGCAAGTGCATGAGTTTTTTTTTTTTTCTTTTTCCTGCCTTTTGTCTCAGCGTGGAGTGATGGAGGGATGGAGAGAGGGGATAGGAAGGGATGCTATCCCCAGAGAGGTGAAGGAGGAGGACGAGCGAGGCTGGCTGAATGGCTGAGGTTGAAAGAGACACAGTTGCAGATTTGTCATTAAATATGTATTTCCTTCAGCAGAAATCCTTCTAAACGCACTCCCTGAACTGACATTCAGTTGGTATCCTCCGAGCTGTGTGGGGGGGAGGCGGGGGAGACAGGACGGGGGTGTGGGGGTGGAGAGAGAGAGAGAGAGAGAGAGAGACATACAGACAGTATGGCAGAGAGAGAGAGAGAGATGTTTGACAGGAATAAGAAACAAAGGCAGGAGAAGCTGTCTGGAGGGAAAAGCTGAGCCGACAATCGCGTTAATGTAGCTCTAATCAAATGTGTGTTAAATATTCAGAAAGTAAACAATGACAGAAAACCTGAAATATAAATGGGAGCATTGTTAACCAAATGCAGCTTCAAATCCTCATCATCACATTCTTCTTCTTCTTCTTCTTCTTCTTCTTCTGCTGTGAAGGCAGAACTGAAGCTACTGTTCCAGTGGAATAACTGGAGCATGAGCGTGGACAGCTAAGATTACATAGCCACACAGCTAACGCTCATTAATAACCGCCTCTAATTATAGCACTCAGAATTGAACTTATATGCTCGACAGTCTATTTCCAGAGAGCCTCTGAGTGTTTATCTACCTGCTCACACGGCACATAGCCACCTCCACGGCTCGCGACAGGTGCGTTTATATGTTTGTTTTAACCTTTACAAGCCGTCTAATGGCTCAGATTTGGACTTGATCCCGAGAAAAATTGGAGCTTTTTCATCAGATTTTGCGTCGTTGTTCAGCGACCGTGCAGAGGAGCATGCACGACAACAAAAAATGTGACTTTGCTGCAGCCTCATCAGAGCAGAAGGAAGAAACTAAAGACATGCTGTTTGTTTGAGTAACAAACATAACGCTGCTTGTTTTTCTTGGCCTGAAACCACCGTCTCTTCTCCTGCTCTGTGTGAAAGCAACAGGTTGAAATCAGCTTTTTTGGGAGATGATAAAAAAAAAAAAAAAATTCATAACATGAGCTGGAAGAAGTTGAAAAAAGGAGAATCAAACAAGATAAATCCAATTTTAGTCGGCAGCCATCGAAGCAGCTCTGTCAGCCTGTACCTGGGCAGGTGGAGCGGTAACATCACAGCAGTGTTTGGTCATAAACCAACAAATGGACAATTTGAAATTCATTTTGAGGGCACATTTATCCAGCAGCTGTAGAGACTTTTCATTTAAAACTAGCCAACATCGAAGCAGTGAGAGGAGGTGGAAAGGTCAGCCGACTGTCAGAGCCATAAAGGTTCATTGTCTGGAAAAATCACAAAAACTATTGCAATGCGCCGAAAATGAGTCCGATGATGCGACTCGGCGTACTGAGGAGGATGATAAGAACCCCAGTCTGAAGTCAGTAGTTGTGTTCCGTATGCGAGCCTCTTTATTGTTGTGCAGAAGCAGAAGAACAGACCCTGAAATGCCCGAGGAGTCATTCCGAGCCGCTGCTTGGCCTCATCTGATCTTTATCTTATCAAGCATCAGTAGATGTGCAGAGTGTCAGTACCTCTTACTTAAGGCTAACGCTACCAGACCAAACACCAGGATCTGTGTCTGAGGAATGCAGCACAGCAGTAATCGGTGGGAAGGCACTGGCTGTGGCCTGCTGGGGATACGTTAACCTGCTGACTAACACAGCAGCTGCAGGATTTCACTGGTGTTAAAGCCCATAAACTACAACCAGTGTAGGTAAAAGTTGATATTCATTCTACTGAACTCGATCGGTGGTATATTTTAGTTAGGCTAGCGAAAAGAACATGTCTAATTTGATGCTCTGGAGCTAATTCAGCCTCATCTTCTGTGTCATGAAGATGCATTTTAAGCTGTTAGTGCATTTATGATTCTGTAAATGATTCAGATCAGGATGAGGAGGAGTCATTCGTCCACTATGACCTGCCAAATACAAAAAAGAAAAAGCCCTCTGATGACACGCAACGTGACTTTATGTGTTATTCGCATTTAGATGCTGTTAAGCTGGAATTTCCCAAATGGAAAACTATCTTTCCAGCTTCTTTCTTTGGTGTTGTGGTGACTCTGGGAGCAGAACGTCCACATCAAACGTATAAAGCTGCTATAAGCATGCACTGATGGAAATTAACTGGAGATTGTCGCGTGCATTCGGTTACCTTTGTGCACCAAACTGCCAAAAGGATTATCATAATAGGAACTACTCGAGGGCATTGGTGCGAGCAAATAAAGCATTTCTTTGTTTGTTTTAAATAAATCACAGCCTGAACAAAGACCAAGGATCCAAATGTTATCGGATATCTTTCACTATGGTTTTGTTATCAGCATTTGGAGCGAGCTGTCTGGAGTTCTTCTAGATCTAAATGTTGGTTTATTAACACAAGTGGAGCTGATTTGAGTGCAGCTCGGCTCCTCAGTTTAAAAGTGATTACATGCAAGATTGTCATAAAATGTCCACTTGGCCTAAAAAGGCTTCACAGAACTCCAGGAACATTTCTCATAAATTATTTAGAGCTCACTCTGCTCCTCAGAGGTTCCTTCATCTGTTTCTATAGGGAAGTAAAGGCACGTCCACATTTGCCTAATGATTTAACCGGTGTTAAAATGACCACACATACGGTTGTAATGTCCATTTTGTGTGTTCAGTATCGCATCAGAAAGGAGAAATCTGACCCAAAACATCTAAACCTTTAGGATTACTGAGTTGGTGGTCATTTAGCACCCAAACCTGCCATATTGGTTTAATTAGTTGTTAAATAAGTGCCCAGTTGTTTAGAATTATAACTCTCTTTAAATACACACCCTTTTATTTTCCACTCAAGGTTTTCCTCTGGTCCTTAAGAAAGAGAGAACTGGAGACGCTGAGCCGTTTTTGAAAGCCTTTGCAAAAGTAATCGAGGGAAGCACTCAGCAGCGGTCTGATTTACTACCAATACTGTGCTTTTCGCTGCCCATCCTGTCAAAAGGAAGGGTGAGAAGGCCAGCGAGGCTTTTTACATTTGGTCTCAAGGGCAGCTGCAGCTCTGTGAAGGGTTAATGGTGAGCTCAGTGCAGCCAGACCTGTGTGCCTCTCAGCGGGAGCTCACCCTGATAAACACAGGTAGTGGACGTCCAGTATGCTCACATCCCTGCTGTGACTGGTGGCTGGAAAAACATGGAAATTGCATTCACAGGCTCAGCGAGAGCAGCTCTGCTCCTCCCTGTTTGTCTGATCCCACAAGGTGTGCAATAAAACCCCGACTGTATACCGTAGAGGTGTCGTTAAATGATGCCTAAAATAGCGTTCCCCTCAAATATGGCCCCTAACATGTTGTCATGAGTAAGAGAACCTTTTCTGATGTGTTGTGTTTCACTAAACTGATGATTGGCACATTTTACACACCTGCTCTGATAATTACGACATTTGGATCGCACTGAACAACTGATTGATTTCAAATCTAGATCACCTTATGATGCAATGCAATTATTGTTATTACTGTACTGAGCCACGAATCACTGACCTGTGAACAGAAAGGTCCTATTACGCTCTTATTATTTTCTATTACAGCAAATCATTATTATTAATATTATTATCTTCTATTTTTTAAATGTATTTATTTACCTTCTGACAATCAGAACATTTGTGATAATTGTTGCATCTCCTGTGTCATTAAAAAAAATAGAATTAAAAAAATTAAAAATTAAAGAAATGTATATTTGAATGTTTAAATCCTTGCATTAGAACATAGAGCAGTTTGCATTTTGATAGTGTCGTGTGCTGTAATGATTCTTTAAATATCAATCACTCAATAAATGTTGAACTGACCCTTTAAAAAATCTGAAAAAAATGAAAAACTAAACATGTTCCTCAAATCATTCCCTTTATTTTCTAAATGAGCATTTTACCCACAGGTGGCGCTACAGCAACATGACTATAACTGGTAGTCGTGGGTCTGACTAATTTAAAGTGTGATCATCTGTTAGTCAGCAGAACTTTAATGTCATGAGATATACACATCCAGATCTGGGCTTTTCTTAAGCTAATACAATTTAATTCTTCATTTTTTTTTACTACAGTAAATTTATTAGTTTAGTTATTCAGTATTTTCCAGCCATATGGGAGTCTGAAGTCTCTAAAATCAGCAGTGAAATTTCATTTTCCTTTCTGATTGATTTAAATTTACCATTATTTTTTAATTGTCTCAATTTTCCCTGCTGCTAATCGCCATTAAAACTGATTTTATTACAGAGCTGTGGTGTCTTTAAAAAAAAAAAATGCAGGATGAGACTTGAAAATACAAACACTGTCCAAGGGAAATAATTACCAAAATATTTATCTGCATACTTTGTGTGTGTGTGTGTGTGTGTGTGTGTAAACCTCTACTCGGCAGTGCGTTGCATAAATGGAGGCAGGGGTCTTGTGATGTGGTTGTTGTGAGGGTTGAAAGGCCAAAGCGTGTCATGGAAGTTAACCAACTCCCACCGCTTATTCATGCTTTACTGAGGCCAACTGACTCATCAGGTCAAACACTGGCATGAATCAGAGAGAAAAGGCCAGAGTGAGTGGTGTGTGCACTGTGCATGTGGGCAGCCGGCGGAGGTGCCAGGAGTGCAATAAAAGGGCTTAATATGTCTTCAAAACCACATCAACACAGAGCCGCTGTGGCTGATAGGACCCGGCAGATGTTTATCTCTAATCAATATGAGCACAGAGATTACAGCAAAGTCTTATCATCTGTCATCTATTACAGAGTGGCTCCAGTAAATATACTGCCGTTGTTGTCTGCTCCACCTGTTGTGGGAAGTAAAACTTGCAGCGGCGAACCGAGCGAGCAGCTTTGCGTTTCGGTGGCACTGGTTCAGTCGGAGCTATGATGATGATAATGAAGCGAACTCAGCCAGCTGCGCCCTTCCCAAGCTTTGTAAGTGGTATCATGAAAGCATTCAAACATGTAAGGGCATATCTGATTTGCAAACCAAATACCCTCAGCCAAAACAGCCTCTTTCAGTTGTTCACAAGCAGGGTATATTAAAAACGCGTTTGACACTGAATTATATCACTTACAGTAGGTAAACAGGCTGCTTGGCTGCTACAAGCTGCAGATAAACTAGCAGAATGATAAGCTGCACATTACTCATGCATGTGTCTTTAGATCAGGAGAGACGAGCACTGCGGCTGTAAACATGCTGCTGTTTTCATGCACATGCACTGAAAGTTTGCTGGCAAATCTAAACCATGCATTGCAATTAACATTTTCTTTTTTATTATTTTTGTCCCAGATATGAGACGGTGTTATTAGTGTTAAAATGGTAACACGAGGCAGCGTATCCCAGCTGAGATTGTGAGCTTATGTCGAGCACATTCCACTCTGCGCAGGAAATGGTGCAAGCTGATCGCACACATTATGCCGACCATATTGCCCCTCAGAACAAGACACTCTACACAGTAAATGTAAGATGCAGATGCAAACATGCATAATGCATGAGTGTTGAGCAAGTGTTCATGTTGCAGTGTGAGTGTGCTGTGTTGAGAGTATTTATGGCATATTGCACCGTGTATAATGACTCCAAACCCACATATGTGTACGCATATTTGCATGTACATTGATGCATGCGCGTCTCTGCCACACACACACACACACACACACACACACACACACACACTGAACAATCCAGTCTCTGCTGGCAGCACAGATGGATGTCTTCTTGGCAGCTTATAACGTGTATCTAACTACCTGCTTTGCTTGCACAGAGCAAGTAATGACATGTGCACAATATTACTACGTTATTAATAGAAACGTACGCTGCAGCCCTCACTAGACTGTCAGCTGTATTTTGTCATTGTTATTATTATTATTATGTTTGCTGCCAGAACAGATTTGGTGTACTCTGTCTATTGATCAGCGAGCAGAGGAGGATACTGTATCTGTCAGTATTCTCTTTTGGGAAGAGGCTGTTTACAGAGACCTTGGATGCTGCACTTGGTAAACTTATTGACAAGTAACAAGTATGTTCAAATAAACCCTGCTCATGAATATTGACCATCATCCCATGAAATATTGACGAGTATGCTGTGCTGGATCCCTGGTTGTTGGTTTTTGTTTGTTTTACTGCGGATGCATGGATGGAATTATTTAAAAATGTGTTTACATGAACATTACAGTCTGCAAAGTCTCTCTGTAGCTCAGAAAAAAAGCTAAAACTGTAAAGGCTCCTACGGTGAAACGTTCATCATTTTGCATTTTATTCATCATTTAATGGTTTGAGGGTTTTTGTTGCAGCTGAAATTAAATCTTTACTCACACAGATAATGAATTCCAAAGTGTCTTCTGAATTTCTGATGAATTCATTAATATACAATTAAGTGCAATTTGGTTGCCTTTGCAAATTTGAAGCATACGGTGACTTAGCATCCTCCTGGAGGAACCGGCACAAATAAAACCTTCATAAAGGTCATTATACATCTAATTACTGAACCTATTATACAAGATTACAATATAAATGTCTGTAAATAAGATACTGAGAAAGAAAAATGTGGGAAAAAAGGAAATTTCTCTTTGTGCTGCTGTAAATTAATGAACTTATACAGTGTTATAGTTTATTTATGTAAATAACAATTATTGGAATGAAGGGATGTAACTGATTGTGACATTAAGATGTATTTAAGTTCTAAATACAGTCTGTTGATGTCTGATTAAACAAATATGAAGAGCTTTTAGTGAACACATAATGGACTCATAATAATAAACAATGATTCTAAATCATGGCAGTAAAACAACTGGATCTGACCCCTCTTGTTTCACAATCTGCGTGCGAGGTGACTCGACTTTTTCGTCACACCGAAGCTCACATCTTGACATTTATGAGCTGAAAATTGAATCGAGACTCGGACCTGACGTGTTAAGTGACTCAAACAAGGTTCGCTGTGTCTCACATCTGTTGTTTGTTTGAAACGGAGGCCGGCGATACCCATCAATCACAGCGCCACTTTAATTTACACATTTCTGCAAGTGTTGCATTTTTTCCGGCATGATCAACTAATGTAATGAGCTCAATGCAGGAAGCTGAGGGGCGAGGTTGGATGGAGGGGGTGGGGGGTGCTGGTGGCGGCGCTGATGGGGCAATCAGATGCTATCATGAGGCCTACTGGGCGTTAAACGGGCCTCTCTATCAATCAGCTGACAAGGAGAACACATGGAGCCTCCTCCATCCCACACACAGCCTCCAATTAAACAATTAGGGGCCGGGGCTGCTCTTGGTGGAAGCATGGCTGGTCCTGCTGCATCAACAGCCCTTCAGACGCCCTCCTCAGTGGCACTCGGCATGCCCTTGAGTTGAACTCTAGCATCTCTCTGGCTCGCTGTCCCCTCTTGTGCCGTCTTGCTCTCTCTGCGAGCTCCACTCTGTCTCCCCCTCCACTTCTGTTTCTGATCTAATTGCAGCAGTCCATATGGATGGTGGGAAAACTGCAGTGTCTGCAGACCTGTGTATTTCCTGTGGCTGATGTGTCCTTTATTACAGCGCGAGCTTCCATAATCCAAGAGGATCCAGGATTGCGCTGCAGCCCTGTGTTCACGCGCCACGCATGTGTCCTTTTAAAGTTTTTGTGTCTCACTCATTCCTGCACATAGAAGCAGACTTTGTAAACCTGAATAATTACAGCACACTATTTGAATGCCGCTTCCTCGGATGTGGCTCGTCCCTCAGTGTCACTGTGGAGAAAATGACAAAGCACCATGTCACAGAAGAATGCCGGGCATGTTGTAGCCAGTCACCCAGGTCAGCCTCCTGACAGCGGGCCAGTTTTATGGTTTTGCTGACTGCTCCTTTTAATGGTGTAATTGTGACAATGATCTCATTCTCTCCTTCTCTCTGCCTGATCTCAAGGAGCTCTGTGCTCAGCGGCTGGCAGGCAGCAGAGAAGGTGGGGGTGCACATTTCATTAGCTTTCAATTCATATTGAATTTATTAATCCCATGCTGGTTCTGCAGGGTGGAAGGCTGCTTAAGAAGGGGGAAAATATCTTCGATATAGACACCTTTTCCTCCATCTGCTTGCAATGTGTGCAAAACTGTCTGGGGGAGGGAGGGAGGAGGGTGGGGGAGAGAACGAAGGAACCAAGAAGGCGGGAACGGAGAAGGAGAATAACAACGACAGGCTCACAACAAGGGCTCGTGAAAAGACTGCAGCGGTAAAAAGTGTGTCAGATCATTTACCAGCGGGGATGCACTACTTCGTCTTTTTAAAGGCAGCAGCCCTGCAGAAAGGCTCTTGTCTAGTCAGCACTGCAACAAAGGCACAGCTATGGCTTTATTTGTGTGCCTGGAATGTTCCTGTGTGCTCAGGGGCAGCACCCGAACAACTCACCCTCAGCTCCATCAAGGGAGGGAACACGGCGCTAACCTCAGCCAGACCTCGACCTCACCCCAGATAGAGAAGCAAGGCATTGTTGCAGCGACCGAGCTGACAAGCACTTCACACTATTTAACTAAAGAAGTGACTCAACAAAGAGCAGCTCTCTGCCTAACTGCCTCTGAATAACACTGTTTGACGTCGTTCTGAAGAGACTCGTGCTGCAGCACACTGGCCCCGGTACAAAGCCGCTCGTACAGTCGGATTTTAGCAGGTGTCAGCCGACAAAGAAAGTTGATCTATCCCTGGTGAAGAGAGTCCACAAGCATATGTCTATTTTGTTTTTACAGCGCCATAATGCCTTGTTGACCTGCAAAGCTAACAAGCTTTTTCGGTTGGAGCACTTCTGGTTCACAATCAGCTATGCATGACCCCTCACTCAGCGAGGCTTTACACACTCCAGCTTGGCTGCTCAGATGGAGGCTGTGAGGGCACCGAGCCAACCGCTCTGCATCCTCAGCACTCTGCAGCCCTCTCAGGCTAATGACAAGGGGGCTGCTCCCACTTTGTCATATGAAGAACTTTCAATTTGGCGTTTCTCTGCTTCTGTCTGTATCGAGGAGGGGCTGGGTGGTTCCCACTCAGATTCAGGCCAAGTTGGAGCCGGCAGCACGTCGGAGTAAAGCACAACTGGTAACTTGAAATATTGTTGGCAGGTTTGTTTCTCATTCCACGAGAACCTTGTGATTTGGGTGTTAGCTTCTAACGCCATCCCAGCAGCAGCTACCGGACCTGCAGGCCTCACACAGCAGCCGTCAATCCCGCTTATTTCATTTCCGTCATTAATTTATCATCAGGCTTCCACAGAGAGTTCCACTTCAAGGCTATTCAAAGTGTGCACAGCTCATTCTGTGGGGATCCTCCAGAGGGGATGATTGCATCTTTACAAATATCTTAAATCCAAAAAAGAAAAACTTGAATTTTCCACATTTTCTGTGTTTGTATTCTTCCGACACTGTAAATCCTTTTAGGTTCATTCAGCTAAAGTAAGTTCTGCTGCTGCCTTAATAATACGAGTTGATTTGTTTGTGTAAAGCTATGAGTTGTGAAAGTGTTCTGTTAAATTTACTGAGCATGAGACAATAAGTTGAATAAACCTCAAATATTAAGTTGAGTCAATAGACGGTGGTTACAGACAGACTGGCTTTAGTTTCACATTTTCTGAGTTTAAAGCGTTTTTTCCTTCATTTAACACGTTTATGGATGTAGGGACTGAGTTTAGTGCTAACCTCTGTCATGGTTATTATGATTATTATGAACAGAAACAACCATAACTTAATTTAATTGAGACGCATGGAGACAAAACTACAATCAAACAAGATTCTCTGGAGAGCTTCTCGAACATCTAAGTCTCTAACGTCATCCTGGGAAATCTGCTTGTATGCTGGTTTCTTTTCTTCTAAATTCAATTCAATGAACTGATAATGAGTTGAATGAACTCTAATTCAACTTTTAAGAACTTGGTCTGAAAGTAAAGATGTGAAATTATAGGTTCAGTTCACTAGAAATAAGTAAAATG
The DNA here is from genome assembly GCF_000690725.1 of Stegastes partitus. Lineage (NCBI taxonomy): Eukaryota > Metazoa > Chordata > Actinopteri > Pomacentridae > Stegastes > Stegastes partitus. The sequence continues at coordinate 269,743 of NW_007578106.1, read as the reverse complement.
CACGTATTGACATTAATTAAAGTAGAAGAGATGTGTTGATTTGACTGCATTCCTGCATAATCTTCATTTTGTGTGAGCTAGAATAATCATTGTGTTAATTATGATATTGCAAAGTAAACTGCAACGCCTAGATAACAGTCAGTGCAGCCGTCGTGCCACAATGACCTGCTGATGACTTCACTAACACCCCACGCTCTGTTCTTGGTGACAAGAAACTTGTTCTCTAAAAGTTATTTAAATAATGAACTTTAAATATGCCTGAACTCGGACCAAACAAGGCCCAATTAAATGCGTGCTGTTCCCTGTTTCCTCCAGTTCGCCGCTCAGGTTTTATTTCCACTGCTTGGCTTTCTGGCGTCATTATGTTTTATGTTGCAGTTCAAGTTGGAGTTACTCATCTCCGTCCTGCGTGCAGCCTCATCGGCACACACTGGTGCTGCTTCTGTCTTCTAACCGGGATTCCACTTGTCAGTTTCCTCCTAATAAAGCCAACGTCTTTGTTGAATTCAGTCAGATACGGTGTGATTTTATAGGGCAACAACATAAGCTGGCCCGTGTTAACCCACTTTCATTGTTTCTCTCAGTGTCAGTTACGACAGGGCCGACTTCCATCTGGAGAACACGAACCAAACGCACCAACCACTCGAGTCTCACGCGCTTGTATATTTCAGATCAACCCCGTGCCTCTTAAAACATTATATTATTGTAATTCAAGCACAACCCTGGCTCTCGAGATATTTTTATTCCCCGTTTTAATAACTTTGCAGTCAGTGCCAAATGTCATTATGTGAGTAAATGAATGGAATAAGTGCTTGCTCTTATTATTTTTCAGAAGTGCTTCTCAAACCGTCTCTGCAGACGAGGTTTGTGGGTGCGTGGACAAAAACGCTAAAAATAAGCAGCGTGCATCTACAGTAGGTTTGTGCGCGAGAGAGGCGACGAAGGAGGAGGGGAGGCACAGAGTACATATCTCTGTTTGCTTTAACATAGCGGCTGGGGGAGGAGGGCTACTTTATTTGAACATGGCACGGTTGTTGACCCTCTTCATAACTATTCCTCCTCTGCAGAGGCTAAGAGTGGGACATTACCACTTAGCCTCTGTAAACACAAGTTATGCTGTTGAACTATGGACCTCAAAGTCACACTCGTAGCTGCTGGACACCTCGGCTGAGTCTGGCCGTGAAGCAAAAGAAAAACCTTTCCTGTACAGGCGGTCAGTTTCATCGATCTACAGAGAGCGTTTCACATATGTCACGTGACTGTTGCGATCTTTCACTAGTTCATCCGGTCTCCTGTACCGTGTCTAAGGTCGGACACAGCTGCACAAGCAAACACACCAAAGCTTAAAGCCACACATTTCTCCACACGGTGTTCTCACCTTCAGTGCTTCATGCTCGCCTATATTTCAGCATGAGTCTAATTTTCCACACAACGTATTAATGTTTTTATGCCTTATCTGACCACAGGCCCTCATTAAATGCAGCCCGTGTTCTCTTTCTGGCTAAATCTCAGATTTATTATTCCCTTTCTCATGCAGGATTTGGTCACACAACAGTGAGACGGGGCCCTCTGACAAATGCTCCTATAGCAGACTGGCAGGGACCACAGAGCATGTCAAATCAAATGTCAAAAGAGCAGTTGGCCAACTTCAAACTATCTTACACTTTCATTTTCCCAATATTCTTGAGTGCTGCTGGGATAGAATATATATGACAGAATGTCTCTGTGGGACTCAGATAAGAGGGAGCTGGAGATAAGTGAGGGAAAACCTTCGCCAGATATGATAGCAATCTGGTATCCACATTAGTTACTCTGCTATGACAACTGTGCTCATCGACTGCACTATTAGATGTTTTTTTTTTTTCTGTTAAACAGTCTTATACAGATGGTATCATGCCACAATTGTTTTTTGTATCAAGGAGTGATGATAAAGCGTGGGAAGAGCAGAATGTGAGATTACCATCCATTCCTATGGGGAGGTTTAAGGTTTAAAAAGCTGCTCAGTCCTTTAGGATCAGATGAAAGACACAAATCTGATTTTGTGGGGCCTTGGAGACGACACAATACAAGCAAAAACTCTTGTTACATATTGTGCTGGTAATGCGTTTAAGGGGTTGCACAATTAACATATCTATGTTAGATCATATCACCGAGATCTGGAATGTTTCCTGTGCTCCTGCAGCTTGGGAACAACGTAAACAGCCAGCGAAAGTATTTTGGTTTTTCCCGACTCAAACAGAGGCAGTGATATTTGGAGAAGGCCTCGGGGTTACAGAGTGTTTCTTAGCTAATGCATGAACAACCGCTGCAAGTTGGCAGAGGGAGAAACAGAATGAAGAATGTCACCTGCTTCAAGTGTCCACACAGTTTTCATCTTCTGCACAAGTGATTTTTATCCTCCCGATGAGTTCCCGGAACAAATCGATCTCCTCACATGTTCTCTTTAGGCGGCTACAGCTTCATGACTCCATCAGTGTTTCAGGTGCAGCCAGCTGTTTTCTGGCCTCAGGACGCGCTATCATCACCGCTTTTATGGCCTGCGTTTTCCCCCAGTTCTCACTGTAAGTGTTGCAGGCAGGAAATGTCACTTATGCTTATTCTGGGCAGAGAAGAAAAGAACCGTTACAGACGATAGCACGAGTCTGATCTGTCAACACACAACCAGATATTTGGTTATTTACAAAACCGCAAAGACAGAAACAGCAGTTTGAAATAACAGAGCCGCGCTGTAATGTTGGGATTAGGCAGTCATATTAGTAGAGGAAATTACTAAACAAAAGTTGCACTTAGGGACTGTAATTACTCGTTAATGAATCACAGGATAACATGGAGAATTATGGGCAAACTAGCCAACCAGCTGCCATTCATTTCTAGAAAGAAATCATGACCAAAGACAGCTTACATCGCATTATAATTAGGAACAAGCACTTGCTAAAAACTCATTATTAATATTCCATAAACCTACACTTAGAAAAAGACGGAGCAACAGTCTGGCTGGGAACGTGCCTTGGGGTAAAAATGGAAAGAAAGCTGTGCTTGCTTAACTTGGTGAAAATTTCCTGGGTTGCTGGAAGAATTAAAAACACAATATTTAAACCCCCCAAAAAGACAAAAGAGGGAGAGATTGATGGAGGTCATGTTCTGCATGACAGTGGTTGCCAATGTTGCATCCCAGCATTATGTTGTACAATATAACTTACAATTATGTTTTGTCCACGGTGCATGGGCTTGATTCATTGCTGTTGACATGATCTATAAATGTCAGCTCCAGTAGCATTGATTGTAAAAATATTTGCATGCACAGCCCACAGTGAACAGACGTGGTGGTAACACAAATCCAACCGGACACAAAGGCTGTCTGAAATCTGGTAGCCTAAAGCTTAATGCAGACTACACAGCAGAGTACACAAACGCCAAAACAACAGAGGAAAAATGGCTTTTTAAAGGTTTACTTCTCCTGCAGTTTGTAGCTCTAATTGAAACCCTTCTGGTCTGGCCAAACACCAGCTTGGATGCTGGTTGAATGAGCTCAGTGGTGCCGCGTTGCGTAATGTTTTGCAATATTTTGGAAAAATCATATAAAATTATATTGTGCTCATTTTCAGCAGCAGTAATCCTGAAGTTTATTGATATACAGTTGTCTGGTTTGAGTCAGGAAATCATTCAGAAGGAAATGCAGGCTGCAGCCAGAACCTGCAAAAACAAACAATGCAGATAATATCCTGAAGGAAGAAAATTCTACGACTGCAGTTTGATCACTCTCATTGGAGGAGCACAAAGAAGCGTCTCTTAGAGCTCGATGGCTCGTTGAAGTCGGGTTTTGCGGAACATAATTTGAGTTTTCCAAAGCAAAGGCACGTCAAACAATCGTCCTGCTCAATGCGTGGCTATTAGCACAGATGCAAAACTTCTTCCTAAATTGGGAGCCTAATTAATATTCACGATATTATGGTTCAATATTTTGGCAGTGCTCAGATTTCCCCCCTGACCTCTATCAGGGCTACCTGTCGGGAAGATCAGAGAGACGATCATCGACCAGAAGGCCTGATTAAGCCCTCTGAGACTACAAGCACCCTGATCAGGTATCTTTGATCAACATGCTGGTACTGCAGCAGCTCCAGTGGCAAAACAAACTGATGATGTAATAGTTAAAACTGTCAAGCCTGAACTGATGTGACACATCATGATGAGTCTTATTTCTGCAGTGATGCTGTTGGAAAGTTGTAAACTCGAAAATGATTGAATATTATGTTGCTCCAAATTGTATTTATTTTTTTTCCTTTTCCTCAAACAGTCTGAAAACAAACTGCTGGATATAAGTGTATATTTAAGCCTCGCTGATGCTTTATCACAGAGTAATGAATACAGATGCTGTCTCAGATTCAACTTTACTTAGTCAGGATTAAAATTGGTTTGTTCTATCGGTTTGCCGATATCAAATAACTGCCTGTTGAGACATTTTAAATTTGTTCTCTCTTTGACTAAATCCACACAATAATACACAGAAAAATGAATAGAAAACAAAGCTTGCTTGATGGAGGATCTCTGGAATCCTTGGACATGTTGCTTTTTTTTATTATATTTTCTGTAGCGTCATAACTTAAGTTCTAAATTATTCAGGTTAATTTACATAATTAATAATCTTGTTGGGTAAAGTTGTATTTTATATTATTTTTGCTTTGTTTTTGGCCTGAATCTTGAAACTTGTTTGGCTCATTTATAACTGTAATCTTATCTTTCTACTGGAAAGCACTCTGGAGCAACAGCTGCTGCTTTACATGTGCTATAACTGTGATTTGTCTAAATTTGTCTAAATAATTCATCTCGATCCTTGATTTTATCGACATTTGACTGTGGTTTAAACATTCAGCGTCCTGGTTGGCAGGTTGTGAAACACACTGGTTCATCCTCTGCAGTCCTGCAACTGTGTCAACACACATGCTTTCTATTTATGCACCTGTTGAAGCGTTCTCAGTATTGCTCCTTAGCACGTCTTCAACAATATGCATTCGTTTCAGATCCGCAGGTCGTGGAAAATGTTAGATTTCCCTGCTCTGTGTGTCTCTCTTGAGCCGCCCTCTGCTACATTACACTCAAATGGAAATATTTGACTGAAATAAAGCAAAAACAAAGGGCGCATCAATGCATCTTGGTTGCACATTTCAATTGCAAGTGCAACATCACATGCGCTAGGTGGTGCACTGTGTAAGTGAGCAAGTTTATAGGGTTTGATCATTAGTAACAAAATCTGTTGCTCAGTAGCGCCACTTGCGCTGGCCCAGCGGCAATACCTATCAGTCTTGTGTTATTACAGCCCTCATGACCACGACAGTGTCAAGCTCACAATACCGCAACACGGAAGTCGTGGTGGGGAGTGTCAAAATAAGACGCCAACTGGCAATACCATGTAGCGGCAACGTTTTTGTAGCAAGCGATAGTTTAGGAGGAGCAGTGGTATTATTTGCAAGCTAGTTATGGCTAAAATATAGCGTAATCACATTGCGTTCGTTTTTTTATTAACGCTATATTTAAAATATGGCTCACGATCTTGGAGCAAAAATAATTGTTTACTTTTATTTTTCCGGAAGCGCCGCCCGCTGTCTGCCGTGTGTCCGCGTGCGTCCTCTGGCTTGACGAAGCTTTGACCACGAATGAGCCAATAGGCTGTGGAAGGCAGAGTTGTCCCTGTGGCCGCCATTAAAGAAAGGAATCCATGAATTCAAATGGAAACCAACAGGAACCGAGGCTGAAATAATGATCGAAATAATCGTTAAAATATAGGCCGGTGCCAGATTTCGAGAGGTCGTTACAGGATGTGTTTCGTTTTTAGGCTGAATTTTGCGATGGAGGAGTAAGACAGGACGTTTTTATTTTTTTTAAGCGGAGACCGTTTTAGGGCTAAGGGGGAGGGGGAGAGTTGCTTCTTTGCTCTCCTTTTCTTTTTGTTTTATGAACATTTTTCGCTTCCTTGAATCTGTTTCCACTGTGCGCTCTCGAGATGTCGACCTAGCGACCACACGGGCTCCTTTTATCCGCTTTTAGCTCCGGCGGGGGGAACTGCAATTGTTGAATTAACTATCCTCCAGCCAAATGTTAAGAAAAATATTTCTCGTTGATTAAGCCTGCACATCTCTTAGAAAACACAAATCCGCAAATTGTTCTTTATTTCCCGGGAAGTGAAACGATGGAGAGTTGGATCTCGCAGTGAAGAAGGATGAGTTCTTGTTTTGTACCAAACGGGGCCAGCTTGGAGGATTGCCATTCCAATCTATTCTGTCTGGTAAGAGATTTAAAACTAAAGGAAAGCAGCCATTTTTAACTAGCTGAACGGGGGCTAAGCTAACGTTAGCCACACAGGCATCAGTTGATAGTAGCTTAGCTAGGCTTACGGCCTGCCGAGCTCTCATCGTTTTAGGACAACCAGGTGTCCCACTTCGCTAACCTTACCTTGTTTTTTAACACTTTGAGCCTTTCTTGCAGCGGCCTGTCTATTCTCACCTGCTTTCCGCTGCATTTCCATTTTGCTATTCCGCAAAAACAAAACACTCGAGCTCAACGCCTTGTAAAAAGCTTCATTTACTACATTTCACAGGGCAGACACGGCAGCATACTGTCTGTTAGCACACTCATTATTGTGCATTTGGCTGCCCAGGAGCACCGCCGTGGTTCCCTGCTAGTTTTACTTGCAGCACTTTCTCCCCTTCGCCTCCACACCTTGTTTATTATTAACTTGCTATCTCGTCCTCGTTGCATTTCCACTATGTTTTATCAAGTGGTGACCCGTAAACCAAACACTCGGTGCACTTCGGTGTGCACAGTTTAAGTTGTGCAGCTGGAAACCCCGGTGCTTTGGCTGCTAAATACCGTTTATGTGACAACTCCTGGGCGAACCAATGTCAGTGGCCAACTTGCACAGCTTGTTGATAAAAGCACGCCCCTTAAGTCTTGCCTGGAAAGCTCTCACAGGCATGCAGCACAATTGTTATTTACAACTGTGTTTGTGCGTCATGTTATCACGTTGTTCATTAGTGGCTTCATCTTCCTTTGGAATTCATTTTCTAGTATTCAACTAGGGCACAGTCCCCAGGCTGATTATATAATCCGTGGCATTCATTCCTGGGCATTGCAAACAGCCAGACAGCTACACACCTCAGCTACACACAGATAGGGATGAAATGCATAATGTGTGTGTGTGTTTTTTTTTCTCATCACCATGTCGCCGGTTGTAGCTGTTCCCCTAAATAGTTGTGGTTGTGCTTCTGCAAACTTGGAGCACACAGATATGTTTTTTTAAATCCCTTGTGAGAGAAATAGTGTCATAAGAGCCCCTGTGTGGTGCACAGTCTGAGCCACAACAGCAGCTGTACAAGTCTTGCTTGAGTGTACAGTCCCTCCTCTGGCCTGATAATCAAGAACATGGTCTGAATGTGTTTGTTGTTGCAGTTAATTGGCTTGTCAGCAGGCTTAACTACGGTTTCACTTGTAGGTTAGCCGTTGAGTGTAATGTGCTCCTCTTAACAGCGTGCTTCCACGGTAGGAAGTTGTTAATGTGATTTGTCAGGAGCTGAAATGCAACCCTTAGAAAAAGTAGATTTTTGTTATAGATTAAATGACACATAACCACTTTGCGGTGCAGCGGCACGACCACAAAGTGCATAGATTGTAGATGTATTTGTTAATCTGGCTATGTGGAAAAGTTAAATGAGAAGTGAGAGTAGAAATGCATCAGTAGTAATACTGACATAGAATCTAGTGTAATAACAATATAGTGAAATACTACACTGCTTTTACCGCAAATTGACACAGCATCCAAGCTGTCCGCCCCCTAAAGGTAACATTTCACTGCAGAAAATCCCCACTCTCTCAATACTACTCTGTTGGGTCGATTGTGTGTGCTGAACTCGTAATTACAATGTTTACGACAGCACTTGAAGGCAGCGTTGGCTACAGTGGACAGGCGAGATAGAGGCTGGTAGTTGTGGTGCTGTGCCTGTCTGGCTGACATTTTCCTGCACACTGAGACTAAGCATAACACCACTGCTGTTATGACTCACTTGCTGAACAGACTCCACTTTGTGGTTTTATGGTGAAAGAATGCGAACACATTGTGGTAGTTTTTCCCCCCTTCGTTTTTCTGTGGACAGTCTCCTCTGGAGTATGATCCTACTTGTTGCATGCTTTTTTTTCCCTCTCTCTTTTTTTGTATTTTAAAGTAGGTTAATTGGGATTTACTCAACATGTAAGTTCAATTCATGTATGCCTGCATTGTAATCCACCATTCTAGCTGGGTTTTTTAATGACACGTATAGATGAGCTGCCGTGCATTTAAGCATTGAGAAGTTCTAACCCGTACTTGGCGAGAGCGTTCTGTTTAGGGATGGCTTATAAATCAACGAGCGCTGTGTTTAAATTAGCTCAAAAGAAACTGACTGAATTTGCATTCTCTTCAACCATAAATGCAAACGCACACTTGTTAGTTTCGTGTTCGCTCCGTGACAGGGTTAACTGAGGAAGAGGTGACAGACAGGAAAACAGACCAAGACTTGGTAGAAAAGGAGCATCTGTGGCATGATTTGAGCAGCTTCACCTGTTGCTTGTCTCATATCTTGAAAGGCAGGAAGGCAGCTGTTTGAACACAGTGTTCCCTACTGAGACCCAGAACCCTAAGTTGCCAGAGGGAAGGTGAGCAGCTGGCAAAATCAGGGGTCGTAACCCCCCCCAAGTACGCGTCACCTCAGGAAAACTTCCTGCTTGTATCCAGTGGCTTCAGCCTTAGATTCCCTCCTAATGCTGCGGCTTGATTTTTGGCTTTGGCATATGAAAGATAAAACTTCTCATGGCCTCCATTGCTTATCCTGCCGGGACATTTTATAAGCAGTTGCCCACATACCTGAGCATTTACTAAGACACAGTCGAGGGAGGAAACAGTGCAGATTCATAGCACATAAAGTGTTTGAGGCACACTCGAGCACACAGCCTGGAAAGCATGAATGTTGGAAGGAAATACACAGATATCCTTGGCACCCTCTGTTTTTGCACACAGGCTGCACATAATTTATTTTGAAAGGACAGACAGAACAACTGCAGAAGGCACATTTATCCTTGATAGAGCAGTCTGCCTCTTGGATATTGTTGATGGGTAGCGCAGTACTGACTGTCCAGTCTTTGATGGGGGGACTTTTCAGTTCTGCCTCTTCAAGCTCAGGATGATCAGAATTGTTGGACAAATTGGTATAATGCTCAATCACATGCATTTTTTGCTAAATCAGAGCAATCAAAGACAAATATAACCACTAAAACAAAGCAGAGATGCTGTATGTAAGCTGGCTTCTACCTTTTTAACTACATCACTGTTTAATGTTAATGACAACACCAGTATAATACCTGAATGAAGCAGCCAACTGTACCTCTGTGCAGCTGAGGCAAGAGCTTATTTAATAAGTACTTGTTATAAAAGCCTTTCAGATCATGTTTAAAGATTACAGGGCATTTGACTTCAGATAATAGGAGTTGGTTCTTTATTGACATGAATGTGTACAAGGTACACTGCGTTGCTATAGTTATCTGTAAGGCCTGTCTTTATTAAAATACTTGCAGTCAGTCTTTGTTTTTGTTTTTCCAGCTCAGACGGTTGCCACCCAGCAGTGCTCCACAAACCTTTATCAAATCATCTCTGTGCGCACTCGATAGTTTGCAAATACAAAGATGAAGTTTAAGTATTCCAGCACTGACATTTGCTGCTGTATAGTTTGCAGAATCACAGATTACGTAAACACATTTTTCGTCTTCTTCATTACTTATATCCATTATGAATCAGCAGTGGAAATATTTGGCTTACTTCCTGTGTAAACAAAATAGGTTCTGCTTGAAGTCTTGCAGACGGAGACCGCTTCGTTGAAAGTGACATCAGACATTTTCTCGTCTAATGCTCCTAAATAAACCCAGCAGGTACAGATGTGGGCCATTCAAACACTTTTCTCACCAGTTTGATAGTCTTACTGTACACTGAGTAAGACTAGACCTGAACAGACTAACTGCTCCCTCCACAAAGAAGAAAGTCAGCGTGGTCGCTTCACAACTTTATGGAGTTTAAGTTTGGGTCCAGTTAGAGTCCACCTTGTCACAGCATTCACACTTTATGGAGCTGACAAGTTGACAAGATTAGTGAGGACTCGAGATAAGATTTGCTATCAGTGTGATCGTTAAAAGAAGAGATTCAATCAATAGATATTAGAGCATAGGGAATTTACAAGGATGGTCAATGGTCAGCTTTACGGTGTAAGGTTTCATTTTTATTGTCAGACTATGAGTATTTTTTAGATAGGAGCTGTTTCTTTCACTTCAGTCTTCCTCAGAAACCTTATAGCTAAAGTAAGAGGAGACAAAATGAACCTAATCACACTATTACGGTCACCTTTATGTATTTTAGCTTGTCGTTGCAACGTGGAAAACCTTAACTTCTCGTCTTTGCAATCCGTGCATCTGATGCGTTGTTTAAGCTGTCCTGTCAGTGCTTTTACAAATTCGTGCCATCCCTCTTGTGTCAATGCTCCTTCACATGTTTTTATTCTGTTAAATAGCAAGTATTAAACTGAAGCTAAAGTGATTTTGCAAATCAAACTGAATAATCTATCAGAAGTCACAATTGAATGTTATCCTCGAACCACTCGGCTCTATTGTAGCCTAACTATATTTGTTCAAGCAATCAGCCACTATTGATTACTGTTTTATGAGTGATACTTTCTTGTGACTAATAGCGTTTCAGTGCTGACAAGATTTCACATAATCATTTTCACCTTTTTAGATAAGGATCAATCCTCGGCTGTGATGATGTTGACACCCCTGGTGTGTTGTGTAGATGTCTCTGCTGCGATAGTTTATCCTGGAATAATAAAGAACTTACGAGGCAGTTCAATAGCGTTCCTGTTAATGATGAAGTCAGATATTGAGGATGGAAGTGTCCGATATAGGCCGAGAGCAATGAATAGTAGTGCATTCAATAAGTCATTTATTACTGAGGATAATTGCTTGTTGACAGTAACACTAGCGGTAACACACATTCGGTTACGCTTTCCTGTATAGAACAGTTTCTAAAGTGAAGAGTCTTTTGAAAGGAGTGATTCATAAAGCACTCAGTTGCCTACTTAGCAGAGAAGCTGCTGGATGGATGTAAATGTCCCGATAGTGACGGAAAGAGTCGCGAAAATAGTGATGACTACAACTGTAATGTAAGAGGAAGAGACTGTCCTGCTGCTCCTGTAAGTTGTTGTATTTCATTCATGCATTAACAGCACAGCAGCAGCAGCAGCAGGAGTATTAATCAGTATTTTAGCTGTGACGGCTGCTGGAGCAGCGAGATCTGAGGCATGTAGTAGGTCAGACTCTCAGCGCCCACAGGAGGATGTGGTCAGTTGGTTCACTTTGTGCCCCATGTGAGCTGTTGTGCTGCAATAACTACAGACAATAACAAGAAGCATGTCAGTATGTGGCTTTTTATAAGTCTCCTTGCATCGTGCTGATCGATTATATTTAATGTTTTCATCGACACGTGAGGAAGGAGATTGTAGTTTGCCTAAATGTGAAGAATGCTTCATGCCTCTGCTGATTTCTACAAATGATCTGTGCTTAATTACTTCACGTTGAATTAGGACAATGCACTCCACCTAAACAATAAGAAAACACTTTCTAACTGCATTCACAGTATTAGATCTGACTTGTAAGAGCAGTTATAAGGTATGTGTTCAGTGCTGCTCGGCTACAGTTAGGGCATCTTGTGTGACTTAAATTACAAACATGACACGAATTTCTCAGCGTTATTAGAAATAAAAAGCACGTTGGATAGTCTTGGAGAAAATTCAGGGCAACGGTATTTATAAAAATAACTACAATTGATTTACATAAAATCATTCAAGGTACAACTGTGTGTGAAATTGGCTACAAAAAGGCAAGATTTACTGAAACACTCATTTGAATAAGAGTCATGTTATTCAAATGTAGGTATCGGTGTGTTGTTACCGGCTTGCGTCCTGGCTGTCTGCGTGCAGCACATAATCTCGTCTAAACGTGTGAAACCAATATGCACGAGGAGGAGAGGGCGATAATAAAATCTGTAGGGCACTTAAGAACAAAACCTTTTATATGGTGAAAGGCACAGTACCGCTGGGGACTGGCCATGGTCAGTAACATGATGGGGGTGTTTGCTTGCTAATTGCCTATGTGCACCGCTTATGATCTGGTTTCACAGTTAACCGTTGTCTCCACCCTCCCTTTGCATTGTGTGCACAGATGTTTCCGAGCGAGATGCAGGTGTAAAGTAGTGCTTCTTACGCTCCAGCAGGAAGAGCGACCTAACTGCTGCAGCGCTGTCGTTACACACAGACCCAGCTCTGCCGTTTGAACCTCTGAGCTCGTCCTCAGCGTGCGTGGCGGCTTTTGAATTCCTCAGGCGCCACACTGTTCATCAGAGATCGTGTTGTTTTGATCATGCACTACTGTGTTTAGTTATGACCAGACCATAATGCAACCATGGGCGTTTGTGTGCTTGCCAGACTCCTTTTTTCCCTCTTGAGTTAGTGCAGGGCAACAAATTGAACACATGCTTCGTGTTGATTGAAAGTCTGTCGTATGTATGTTCTATTACAGAAAGGTGAATGTCTATTACAGTATACACATGTAGAGCAGTAATAAGTACAGACAAAACTGTTTTATCAGGTTGTTAATCATTGCTGTGTCTTATGGCTGACTAACTTGTTGTTGTGATCCAACTCTGCTCCAGTTGACACCACACAATGCTCTGTTTTGACAGTCCCCAACCCCCCCAACCACCATCCCAACTAACACCGCAAATCTCTCAGCTTATCCCTAGCCAGGCGAAAGACCACCGCTCCGCCACAACCACGGGTAATCACTTGTTCAGGCTCAGCGCCTCTGCACTTGAGTTAAGATATCCCCTGAATTGTAATGGATTAATTGGTTGAATATACAGAGGGACAGCTTGCCAAGTCAGCCTGAACGGAATAGGACTAAGCGGCAGGAAAATGAACAGTCCATGTACTCACAGATTACTTGAAATTTCAACAAGGATAGATAGAGGACCAAGATTGCCAGCGGAAATGGGAATGTATGCCTAAGGCATTGTGTGTGTGTGTGTTTTATAATAGTTAGCATGTGCATGTGTTTAGGTAGACACGGGTGGTCTGACGCTGCTTGGGTGATAAGCAGCAGGACTAGCTAGCACTGGAGCGTAATGTTCCTGTTTTAACACTTAATAACCCCGCCAGTGATTTACTGCCTATGAGGCTTTTTCCTGTGTGTTGTGTTCTCTCTATAAAAGCCAGACAGCGTTTATAGAAAGGCAAAGCACCCCCCCAGCACTCACCAATAATGAGGATTAAGGTGGTGAGACCACATTTACCAGCATTAGTTTTTTTCCTATTTGTGTTTTGAACATGTTGTTCGTGGTGATATTGAAAGCACCTGAAGCACACACTCGTCTATGGAAACAGTCAAATGTCCCAATTTCTCTTTTTCTTTTATATCAACACACACTTTTGCTCCATGTTTGTGTTTTGTATATCTTTACATCTCCCTGTCTATCTTCCCATTTTCAGCTTTTTGTCTTTCCAAGTTTGACATCATGGGTTGTTGTCAGAGGCGCTTGGTGGGTGAACTGCCCCCTGAAAGAGGATTAATACCTCCTCTTAACACTCTGCTCAGCACATGTTTACTCCGAGGTGCTGAGTGGATCCTGAAGCAGCGACTCTGCGGGCTAACAATCTTTTTCTCTCCCCCTCCCTTGTCTTGCAGGCTGACTTGACTGGGATCAAATGGAAGAGGTTTGTGTGGCAGGGTCCCACCTCTGCACCCATCCTCTTTGCGGTGACAGAGGAGGACCCCATCCTATGCAGCTTCAGTCGCTGCCTGAAGGCCGACGTACTGAGTGTGTGGCGGCGCAGCCAGCGGCAGGGCCGGAGGGAGCTTTGGCTCTTCTGGTGGGGGGACGACCCCAACTTCGCTGATCTCATCCACAATGAGCTTGCAGGTGGGTGCCCCTCAGCATACACATAAGGGCATGTTGTTTAAAAGAGCAATGCATGTTTTATTTAGCCGTGTAGATACATCCTATTTATGCAGCTTCCTCACTTGGCGGAGGTCAGGGTCAGCTATAGAGCAACACTCGGGCCGCTTGTAAGGATGCAGTAATTGAATTCATGGGAACAGGGTTGCTTGATGAAGCGATGGATCTTAAAGTTCAAGAGCAGTTAATTTACCCTGCTGCTGCAAGATAGGCAGATAGTAAGCCAAGTTTTTTTTTAGTTCTTTTGACAAAATAAATGATTAAAGCCGAACTGAAGATGAGGACGGTTATTCTGTGTCTCTGAGTCATTACTCTGGCAGAAAATAGTCTGTAAATATGAAATTCATCTACCTACCAACGCTCCCTTTTTTAGATTTATCCAAGGTTATACAGCTAAAAGAATGATGGCTGTAAAAGATAACAGCAAGTGTAGAAGGCTCACAGCTTTTATAAAAGAAGCACTTGAACAGAGATCACCCTGTCAAGATACATTATTGGTTGTACAATGAAAAATGATACAGATTTCACTGCTTGATTGTCAGGTAGGCACCGCGGAGATACCCTGTAAGTGAGAGCCTCAGGGAAGTGTTGTTATCTGTGTAATCTGATGCCTCCCTAATGCCCCCCACCCTTACCCTCCTCTGACTGATAATCCAGCCAGCCAGACTGGCAGTGCCAACACCTGTAGGGCTACTCCCTCTCCCTGGAAACACTGGGCATCATGCTTTGTTATCATTGCCAGCGTGTTGAAGAGAGGGTTAACATATCTAAGTGGCTGCTGCCCTGCGGCAGATGAAACGGCACCTTGTGTTTTAGTTTGATGAAGTAGAACGAGTAAGCTGAAGTCACGTGTTGCTGTTCTGCAGAGGATGAACACAAAAAGGAAGAAGCTATAAGAAAGTGAGCTCGGTCCTATCATAACTTGAGTGAGAAGCACAGCATGCAGGAGCAGCCATGCAGAAATGAGGCAAATGCATCTACCCCCCACTTTCTTCTTTTTCCTCTTGAGTAACAGTAACATTAGTGGTGGGAGATGGAAAAGGCCATCTTTATGCATGCTCTCTGCCATGTAGATTGAACTTTGGAGTCTGAACCAAACACAGCCCGTCTGTGACCCTCCTTCATTATGGGACATTGTGCCTGAAGTGGACTCAAAATGGGAGCTGAAGGCTACGATGGGCAGCTCATTCAAGCCTAACGGGTCCTGGTAATAACCTGAAGCGTTTGGCTCAGGCCCTCTAATGGAGTGTGCTACATTTCAAGTAGGAGGGGGTGGTATGGAGAATCTATATTTGGAAATTGTTGGAGTCACTGCTATGTTCTTACCCCGGCTTTGGGGAGATTAAACATGATATCTTTAAGAGATAGAAATTAGATAATTGAATATTGACTACAGAATCTGCACCGTGTTTGTCTTCCAGGTATTTTAACACAGAAAGATGATTCATGTTTTTGCAGGACTCCTGGCAGCTCTGCTTGTTGGTGTGGTATTCATTACATGTTTTAACAAACACAGTAATGCTGCTCACCGATTTTTCTTAGGGATGCTGTTGACATGGATAGGCAGACGGACCTGCGTCGTGTGCACCTGATGGTTTTTCTTCGTGTTCACTCCCCATGTCAAGCTGTGTTTCTGTGTGAATGGTTCCCAAATGGGCGGTGTAAAATCCATGCTTCCTGTTTTGGAAACTGCTGCTCCATTCTCACTCGTGGAAGACATCTTCTTCGTCCTTCTAGAGCCTTTCTCCCTCTGTGGGGCTCTGAAAGCGAAATCAAGCAGAGCAGCCCTTCGAGATGGATCTAAAGTAAGCCAGAGGGCTTCTTTCTTCTCCTCCTCCTCCTCCTCTTCCTCCTCCTTTCCCCTAACCACTGATCTGCAGCTGCTGATCAGTCTGTTCAGGATGGTGTGTCCTGAGACCTGAGAACACAGCTGAGACGGTGATGGAGGAATGTCAGGACCTCTGTCCAGATGGCTTTACCTGGATCTGAGAAGCTGTGTGTTCTACTAGAGTGGATGCTACTGGCCTGTTAATGCTGTGCTCTTCAGTCTTCTTTATTTAAGTACTTGTTTTTGGACACTTTGGCCTTTATTTTGTAGGGCTGGACCCGAACAGCCAAATATCTGAATATTCGGTCACTGTGCTGGTATTGCCGCCACCACTGATGGTGGATACAGAACTGTGACCGCTGATGGTGGAAATGCCCGCTCACTCCTGCCCCGTTGGACCGAATACTCAGCTTGCCCCCCGCTGTGACCGCTAAGCTAAACACTCAGGATATTCGTCATTAATTGGGCCGAATATCCGGAGACCAGAAATTGCTATTCGGACCAGCCCTACTATTTTGAAAGGAACTCTAGAAAGATGTGGAATGACACTCAAAGCCTCTATCGGGGCATACAGGCCCACACCGTCCGGGTGTTGGGTCACCCCTGCTCAGTCTTTTCTTAGGCCCCAGATTTTTGCTTGCTTTCACTCTGACTTTCTAAACTCGCAATTAGAGCGATGTCAGGTGAACGCTGATGGAACAGAAAACGATCTGCATCTCGAGCACCAGGATCTGACGATCACGGCGCTAGCAGAGTGTTTGTGATTGTGTCCCCCAAGAAGTAGGATGATGATTGACAGTCGGCTGTGTTTATGGACTCTCCTGGGTGCTATACGCCTGTGGAGGTGCGAATTGACAAATACCAGCTAGCATTGGCAGGGCAGACCATGGCGGGACCAGTCCAACCTGTGCACTCAACTGGAATGTCACAACTGTTGTCGCCTTTTAACCGCCACACTCTCTTTGCCACTAGTTTGATAGCGTTTTTTTTTTTTGCCTTTGGTCCTAGCCTCTTGGGAATTTTAAAAAGCTTTCTTTTCTTTTTGTGTTTTCAGCCTCTTTTTAGTCTTTAGTGCAATGTTGGCGGTAAACATGAAAATCCGCTCTTGTCCTTTCATTTCGGCAGCTGAAATGGCGCTCGCTCATTCCCCACACCCCCTTCCACCCTCATTAGATTAGCAGCCTGTGAAAGTCTTTTAATTTTGAGCAAGTGCCATTTCTGTATACCAGTGTGCCAGTAATCCCTTCTCTCCAGGGAGATGAGGGGAGAAGGAGTGAGCTAGAGAGATGGGAGTAGTGAAGGGCGGAAAACTTAAGGGATCTTTTAACGTCAGACTCTTAATCACCATTGAAGGAATGTAAGGGGAACAAACCACCAAGCCCCTTTTCTACACTGTTGGACAACCCGC
This sequence comes from Stegastes partitus, assembly GCF_000690725.1. Taxonomy (NCBI): domain Eukaryota; kingdom Metazoa; phylum Chordata; class Actinopteri; family Pomacentridae; genus Stegastes; species Stegastes partitus. Next base: position 252,430 of record NW_007578106.1, on the reverse strand, counting down.
CCTGCTCGCGCTAACACAACGAGAAAACCAATTCTAATCTTCCCCTGGCCATGCACAGAAATTATTCCCAACAAGCGAATGCCATTGCTGAATTAAACGGCTTCCCTCCCCCCTCCCAGTGGTTGAGTATAGGCATGTATTCTTATGCAAATGCTATGCTCTCTTCATCGTCCTCTCCCCTCAAAAGCTGGTGGAGTCTCCTGACCAGGGGCATCCAAAGCGAAAGATAAATGGCTGCCTTTTCCTCCTCTCAAAGACTCACTGATCTTTTTTTTTTTTTTTGTGCATAGAAATTAGGAGTGGATGTCTGTCTGTGTGGGTAATTGCTCCGCGGTACATTTGTCCTAAGTTCTTACTAGTTTGCCCTGGTCCCTTTCCCCTTCACTGCCAGTCCCATTGTGGCCTCCACTGCTGGCAGTCTGACACCATGTTTCCCTCTCGGGTCTTTCTTAGTTCACCGTGTCCTCAGCTGACTACGACTCTGGAGAGGTGGGCTCCACAGTGAGATGCTCTCTTGTTTCTGATCTGAAGTTTAACACACATTTAAGATTTGATGATTAATTCTGGTGTTTACTATGTTTTAAGCTTATGGAGCACACTTGCTCACTTCTGTGTTTACGCAAAAAGTTATGAGTTATTAAAAGGGAGAGACGGGGATCTGCTGCCCAGAACAGGTTATCAGCGAGCCATCTCCATTGTGGTCAGTGAAGGCCCCCACATCTATTCATTACCGGGTGTTGGGTCAGATCTCTTGAGAGCGAGAGATGTTGGGGGAGGGGAGAAGATTGCATTTAAAATGTCCATCTCCTCCACCAATTTGATGAACTCATTGTTTGAGATCTATTCACAGATGGAGGGCAGAGCAGCTCGGTTCAGCAGCTCGCTCTGAGCGTGTTTCCACTGAAATCTTCTTACAATTGTTATTGTTTTTGCTGGTATGTAGTAATTCTTGGAATTTTTCTACCTTTGCCAAGTTCACAGGATTCTTTTTTTGTTCTTGTTTGACGACTGCGCTCTGTGCGTTTGAATCAAGGGTGAAATAAAAACAAGCCTGCTTTGCACCTCAGGGCAGAATATCCAGTTCCAAAGGGCATATTTCAGTAGCCTGTGAGGGGCGTGTTGGCTGAAAGTTTCACTTTCTTCCTGGTCAGCCTATTTTTTTTTTTTTTCTGTTCTGTGAAGATCTTTCAACTTCAAAATTATTGAACTGCCCTTATATCTGCGAGAGATGCTCTGTTTGAAGCTCGACCTGCAGAATACAGATGTTTGTTGACCACCAATATCCATAGCGTATTAAAGCGTGTGTTGGAATTAGACGGGTCTGAGAGGTTTTGATGTCTCTACACTGATTGTAAGGTGAAGGATTCCATCTGCTCTTAACTTGTTTAAAGCAGAATTACACTAGAGAGAGATGTTATTGTTCGTCAGTTCTTCGCACACTTAAGACCGACTTATTGGCATTTTGAGATCTTTATATTTCTTCAACTTGAGCTGATCATTATCGGCAGGCCTGTGGTTAAAAGGGACAGGTCTGTTTCCAGCTCTCCATGTAATCATGAGGCTATTCCTGCCTGTTCATATCCAATTAAAGAAGCCATTTCTGAATCTAAAATAAAACTCTGACAAATGAAACTGCTGCGAATGGATCCTGTCGGAAGCATTTAGAAATGCAAAGGGATCGCTGTTTAAACTCCTTTGAAAGAGCTGATTTATTGGTTTGATGTGTTGCACGCGGTAGCCTTAAAGTGTACTTTTTTGAAGTGGACAGCTGTGATTTTCAAACATCAGTTGTTTAAAATTCTGTAAATCGTGTGTTTTCAAGTGCTGCTGCCGCCATGCAGCCGCTCTCTGGTTTCCTGATGTTTGTTTCCATCAGCCTGAAGCCCATCAATACCACTATTTGTTTTCCCCAGTTGCCCGCGTTGAGAAATTTGCTTGAGGTTTTTATGCTTTAATCGTTATGACTTTATTTTTTTGACACAATAAAAAATCTAGGTTCACATTTGGCTGTAACGGAGCCATAATCTGGAAGCAAAATGTCAAACCGTCCGTTCTGTGGATGTCTGACTCTGCACTTGCAATCCCATTTTAAAGATTGTAATGGCATATTTGCTCCCTTGGATAGTGACTGAAACGATGACACACCACAGCGACTGTGATACAGATTCAGTCCCACAATGATGTAAGGCCCATTGTGAGCACTGTAGCCCAGCGGATGCCCCAGGCAAGGATTCAGAAAGGAGAAATGCCACTCACTCTTTAGAATTTCCAAATGTTATTGACTTGGACAGCCTGTGAAAGTCAAACTGAATTTTGAAATCTCCACACTTTAGCTATAAACATGAACAAAGAGTGCCCAGAAGACTGAAAAGTGGAGAGAAACAGGCTCACAATACATAATTAGAACAGGAGACATTCTTTTTGTGAATGACAGCTAACTGCCCTGTAGAGACTGTAAACGCTGTATTTCGCCTTTAATTGATCTCAGCAAATGACACATTCTAATTTTACTACTTTTTGATTGCTATCAAACAGCCGTGGAAATGCCCAACCTTGGTGAAGGCTCGTTGGGCTACACACTGGATTTGTGAGGCTGTGGATGTGTATCAGAGATAATTAGACACACTTGGTTAACCTTAGCTTAGGATTTGTGGTGCTTTCTCTCTCTCTCTCTCTTTTTTTTTTTTTCAAAGATGGTTCTAAACGTCAGCGTGTAATGCAGAGATTGATGAATAGATAAACCCAGACCAGCTCTTAGGAGGAAAAAGTGGAGGAGGCCGATGGCTTTTGTGCTTGGGGATCAATTTTCCAGGGCTAATCTCCTGCCTGTGAACCACCCTCCGCTTTCCTCTTTTTCCTCCTGCTTCATCTCGCTCTCCCGCTCCCTCTGATGGATCTCCATTGGCTGGCACAGCGCAGGGACTCGGCCATGCATGCAGCTCTGACCCATGGGTGCAGTCTCTCTCCCTTCTCTATCTATCTCTCTTTTCCCTCTCTGCTCAAGAAATATTCATTAATTAGTAATGGAGACTTTACAGAGCACTGCTGGTTCTCTCTCTCTCTTTCCTTGCAGATAAGCAGGAATAGGAGGAGGAAGTGGAAGGAGAGGAGAAAACCTTCTGGCCAGACTTGGTAGAATCCCCCTGAGCACAGTTGATCACAAGGCATTAATCTTGCTGTTTAATGACTGACTGCTGCTCTAATTGCTTATACACAGATGAGCAGCTGTGGGGGGGCACTTCTAAAAAAACTAAAAAAAAATATATTCCTCAGCTTTTATGAAATTCCTTTGCTTTTTCATCACTTTATATAGACCTCAAAACACCCATTTGCCGTGTTTTGTTAGTCTTTAGGTGTATTTTGGGATTAATAGAGGCCTGATGCTGCACTGTATCTTAATGCTAGAGGAAGTGCGGCGCGCTCCCTCGTGTCTGGAGGTGTTTCCTTGCCATAGAGTATTCTTAATAGGGCTGTTGTGCTCCTGCCTGAGAGCTTTTATAAAGGTCAACTCATCTGGGTCTGCTTCACAGGAGGCAGAGACATGAAAGTGTCCTAACCGTCCGTCGAGCCCATAAATCTTTGTCTAAATGAGGCCACTCATCTTTCGCCCCTTGCGCTGACCACTGCCCACCACGCACCGCCCTCCCACCACGCACCGCCCTCCCACCACGCACCGCCCTCCCACCACATGTGCGCTCGCGTCTGACAGCAAGTTGGGATTTTTTAAGTGGAGCAGGTTAAAATTGAGAACTTGTCCTGCCTGATGCACATTTGGTACAGTTTGGGAAAGTTAATCTGTGCTCAAAAAAACAAAAAAAAACTCAGCAGAACATATTCTGTTAACTAATTAAAGGTGAAGTCAGTGATTGTAGTACAGTTTTGTCAGATTCTGTGAGCGTCTCCTAGCACTCTGTTGTGTGTGTGCATTAAAAAAACAACAACAACAGAAAGGTGTTGGTACACAGGCTTGGCTCTGTAAATAGGTGGGAAGCAAAGTGGTCTTGCATAGATGTCAGCGTTGGAGAATGGTCTGGCTGTGCTCATTGTCACTGGTCAAGTAAAATGCTCTGCCTTCTTTGTATTTCTTCACACCGATCTCAGTCATCTTGGTTGGTGCACAGTTTGCAGGTGCATTAACTTGACGGTTCCAAACATTTGCTAAACCTAATGGTGAGGATTTGATGCATTTCTTAGCCATACACATATATAATAGTAACTTGAATATCTTTGTGTTTTGCACTGTTGGATTGGTTTAAAAAAAATCTATCTAGTAAAGTTTACTTTCAGTTTAAAAAAATTGTGATGGGCATTTAAAAAAAAATTATCGTATGAATAAAAAATAATATAGTGCCAGATTAATCTATAATAAGATCTGTAATAATTACTGGTAACTCGAACTTCCAAATAATAGAAGATGTTTGATAAGATGGTTAAATAGTTTTGTTCCAGTGGTTCTGTATGTTTTCCACTCAGCACATTAAGTTACCTCGACACTCCGTGCGGTGGAGGAATGATGATTTATTTACATGGCTCACATTTCACACAATGCTCTGTTACATATCATCATCGGCTCCGTTCACGTTCACAGTGTGTGCGTTTGATTTGCTATCTGTCACAAGTGAGGAGCCGTTACCTATTTAGGCGACTCTCATAAGCTGCTCCATGTGTTGATGCTTGATGTGGATTAATGTTAATGAGAGCTGAGGCTTCTGCTCTTGCTTTTGTCCCAAAGAAGGCTAATGGGTGTCACTCGGGGACCTGGGAAGACGAGTGCAAGCGCAGAAAACAAACATGCTCAGGGATTTGTTTAGGTTTTTTAAGTGTTTTGTAAATGGTCTTATTCTTTTCCCCTGAAGCCGTTCTGGCGTTGGTACCATGTAGTTGTGGCAGTTGAGTCCAGAGACGTGCGTCATGGGGCGCTTTCCATTAAAAACTGCAAAGCCGAGTCCCATCTGCCCCAGAGGCAGCCCTATGTTGGATGTTTGTTTGTTTTTTTAAATAGATTGTAATCTTTATAAAAGGATAGTAATCTGTAGCGAGTGAGTGTCACATTGTTTTCCAGTGAACGACTGCAGCGTGTTTTGTCTGTGCGTCTGTCTGAAGCGGGGAATGCTGCAGCGGGCACTGCTCGACGAACATGAGGTCGTTAGGAACACTTGATGTAAACCAGACGCCTGTTTTAGAGCTGCTTGGCGCTAGAGGGAGGGACCGAGGAGTAACAGGCGACAGGGAGGAGGACATTCGGGGCAGATGTGGTCTTGGCAGAGAAGAGCAGATGGGATCGCCATGGCAGTTGATGTAAAAGTAGGTGTAGGGAGGTTTCTGCCAGATTTGCAGAGAAGCCGTCGTCCACAGAAGTAGGACTGAAGGTTTAACTGCTGGTTGGATGTCTCGTTTGTCATAGGTTTGAGCCCTACTGCTCTCCCTATTATATCGCCTTTCAGTCACACTGATCAGTCTCTTGAATTGTAGAGTATTTTATTCCCCTCCCTCCCATCCTTTCTCTTAATCTGCCGTCAGTGCCTCAGTGGCCTGACTTTCTTTTCTTGTTGACTTTTTGCCCTCTTCGCCGCCATGTCTCTCAGGATAGATTGAGCAGCTGCTAAATCACTTAAAGCAAGCTTAGTTAAAAAACAGCCACGCTTCCACGCATGCTCCGCTCACATGCACGTTTTCTAGAAAGTAAAAATGGCTTCTACTGTTGTTGATTTATTTTTATTCTGCAGTCGCTGTTAATTTTTAATGGGAAATTGCTATTTTCCTTCCTTTTTCCTGCCTTCAGCCTGCTTTTCTGTGTTCCTGATCTTATCCCTCAAGATATGTATGCACCTGATGAATTAGTTTGTTTCTCTCAGAATCGTTGGGCACGTAGCCCCCTTTACTTTGGCAGCTAGCCTGAGGTTGTTTTCCTTTGGTTGGATGTAATGATTTAAAGGCTAGCTGAAGTTGCTGGGTCTGGTGGAGCTGTGGCATTTCAAAGTGGATTTGATAGGGTTGGGGATACACTTTTTTTCTTTTTGAAATTAAAATTGACACTCCTTCATTTACATTTTTCCAGCAGATGTTTATAATTGCACCCTTGCAACATAGCTGGCTGTTTGCTTAAACTCAGGAAAAGCATAAAAACTCTCAGCATCTCCTTAGACAAGCTTTTCATGTCTGCCAAGATGGCACAGTCCCTCTCTGTAGTGCCTCTCTTATTCAAAGGAGGAGACCAGTGTCATTTTCTGTGCTGATAGCCTCGCAATCATCTAAGTTTAAAATATTGTTACCTGCCTTTGCAATACAACAGCAAGCCAAGGGTTCACTTAATAATTCAATAAAATTTTGATTAACTTGCTTCTGGGCCGGCTTGTGCCTCCCTGGCACACGGCGAGCTGACACGAAGGGTGGGTCACACTTGGTATTTATTTCATCTGTGCTCATGCAGAGACAGCACACTTGGGGAGATGTTTGCTGCAGACTTGACTGAAAGGAGCTTAAGTGCTGTAAGATGTGAGCAGTGGCTGTTAATGAGATTAGACCAGCATTCAGGCCAGCGCCGAATGTGATTCAGAAAGCAACTGTGATACGGGTCTTAGCGGTACATTTCCTCATCCTGAGCGGCTAGGTGCAGGCTGCAGAGTGACTTGTTTGTACACCGTATGAACCGAATAAATATAGTCGTTTTAGTCTAACACAGCCTAATTACAGTCTGGCTCTTTGCAGCAGACTTTCAGAAATAAAAGTTCTAGCAGTGTGCTGGTCACTGTCTTTTTGCTGAACTGCTAGTTAGCCCTCAGTAGTTGGATCCAGGTTCTGTTTGAAATGGTTTCCTGGTGAATTATAGCATCAGTGGACAGTGAGTAGTACATTAGGCTGAAATTGAGTGTCATCAGTGGTCAACCAACCAGTTAACATTGTGTCTGTTCCTGGAAGTGGCTGCATTAAACATGTTATCTCGTTTTATTTGCAACGGCATCACCTGAGTATCTCTGTTCCTGGAGGCAGGCTCGAACCGACCGATGAATAAGGACAGGGACATCATGTATTGGAGTTTTAATTACAGCAGATACGTTATCATGCTCAGTTGTATTTGTAGAAGACATGCAAAGTGTCAGAACAGCATGTAGAGTTCCTACATGTGCACCAGTTTAGAGGCTTCTCCTGTTTCTGATCATATTCAGGATGTGTTTACACGGAGCACCCACAAGTCTGCTTGTTCGCATCTGAAGATACACGATGGATGGATGCTAGCATCACACTTACTGGTTACGGTGTGCTCTTTGCACAGGAGCCTCTGATATTTACACACAAACCAGCAGTTTAATCTGGCATTCTTTTAACTGTTAGCCCAGGCTCAAATTAATTTGACTGTGACTATTGAAAATGAGGCCACTCTGGCTTATGGTGGGCTTAGTGCTATTAAATGTCAACTTCACATTGTGGATTTGGCTTATCCACCTTATTGCCAATGGCAGACAAGGGGAAAATGTCCTCCACTTTGATGTGCCATGCTGCCACTCCCGCCGTGATGTACAGCGGGGCGTTGCTGGTAGGATAGGGTCATCAGGATGGGGTTCAGTGACCCAGAGTGTAGAGAAAATGTATGTATGAGTTGGGCATGACTTTACTGGCTATATGACACAGTTGAAATGTTTATGAAACCAGTAGGACCATCAGTACACTTACTGACAAGAGTGGCTGTAGCGTTTTACAGACTGTGGCTTGGTTGCTCATCAGTCTGGAGTTCACAGAAGCACTGATGCAGCGCCGGCTCACGTCGTCGACAGAGCAGATGTACGCATGCAACGGTATCCCAGTTTCTTTTTGAGCACTTCAGTTTGCATAATCGGGTTTCTCAAAATCAAGATAAAGACTTATCCAGGTTTCTGATGTTTACACACACACAAATGGGATACTTCAAAAATCATCACTCAGGTCCACGTAAAGGCAGACGCTCAGTGGTAGCACATTTCTGCTGCCTTTTGTTTTATTCCACATCACTTACTGGCCATTTGCAAAATGAAAACATATTACGATTTGGTTTTCCCAGCTGTACTGAAAACAAAACCGGGGTGCTACTGAGCTGTGAATTTTCTGTACCGTTACGCTCCTAAACTGTGGTATTAAAGCTCAACGTGTGGAGCAGCAGAAAGCTTGTGAAACCTCCACAACCTAAAAGCAGGCAGCAGCAGGTTTCTACTTAACCTCCCTCTCTGTCTCAGTGAGCACACGCTTCTTTGAATTTACATGGCCTGTTTGCCATCTTTTTGTAATGTCACTGTAGAGTTAATGTTTTGCATCACAGGAAATGTGCAATTTCTGTATGGAGGTGTCCATTAGACTGTTAGAGCAGCCTGGTCTCAATGCTCCTGTTAGGGTTTGTAAAAGTGAATGAACAAGATACAGGTGTGTTTGATAAAGTTGAACACATTTTATTAGACAGTTTATTTAGTATATTTAGCAGGGCTCCAGACTGCAACCCGTGTTTGAGAGTGTGCGAGTTAAAGTTTGAAGTGGTCGCATTTGTCTGAGTGCATCATTATGTCGTTGTTTTGTGGCAGCCACTGCTTCAGCCATAACTTTTATTCCTTGATGGGATCTGACTTCATAACACTCTATTACACTCTTTTCAAACTAATTTTTGCTCGCACAACTGTCTGATCACACGGCAGCCACCCAGCAGCATCTGCCACGGCCTGCACTGTGAGGCGTTCAGGGAACAACGTGCGGTCTGTCCACAAGCAGTTGTTCAGGTCGTCTTAACCAGTGACACCTACTCATGAGTCATGTTTTCAAAAACTTAAACAAGGTGATGGTGCGCAGTAAACACGTTATAAGTTAAAGCTTGGTATGTATAATATGACGATATGTTTAACGCGACAGTTGGTGCTCCCATATGTCCTCTTGTAAACACTGATGAGCGTCTCTGTTAGTGACTGCCATCTGATCCAGTGTCAGGCTGCTCTATGCTGTGCTGCTTCCTCGTCGCAGCAGAAACGCGCACCGGTCTCGCTGCAACTGTAAATGGAGTTTTTGTGCTCTCAAGATTGACATTGTTTGCCCTGGAGAGTTCTTACTGGTTTATAAAAATGGCATGAAAACTCTCAAAGCTTTCCACTCCTCTCACCTTTTTTTACGGCTCTCCTTTCTGTTTTCTTTTCCAGCCGAGGATGATGGGCTCTGGGAGAACGGCCTTTCCTACGAGTGCCGCACTCTGCTGTTCAAAGCCATCCACAACTTGCTGGAGCGCTGCCTCATGAATCGCAGCTTTGTTCGCATCGGCAAGTGGTTTGTCAAACCCTACGAGAAGGATGAGAAGCCCATCAACAAGAGGTACGTTGGCACCGCTTGTTCTGTCAAGTTGTTGTCCATTTTTTTCTCCTCTGTATGGCAGGGGTCTGCTCATCTACCTGCCCTGTGGAAACAGGCGTGTTCCTGGCGTGTTCCTTAACGTTGGCCTTTTAGCCATGTTGCGTGTTGTTGGTCTGTGATGTGTTCATGTGCAGCTCGGTGCGGACACATGCAGTCACCTTTTCACGTGTGATTGAGTCTGTGGCCTGTCAGGCTTATGTTCTGCTCCCACTGGACACTTGACGTAAATATATCAGTTATATGGTTGCTTTGGATAGAGGCAGATATTAAATAGCACCAGGGGTTTCTTGCTGTTTTTTTGCAGCAGATCTGGACAATAAACATTTGTGTTTTCTTTAACATGAGGCCAGACATGTTCAGTCCTGAGCCAGGACAGGCAGACTGCAGTCCGTTGAATATATTTGATTCCTGAAACCCACAGCAGATTTTCCTCATGTACACTTTTGAATATCTTTTTGGAACTGCAGGTATCATCGTAAACACCACGCTCATGTAAATCCAAAAAACATAACCGTGCAACATCTGATTATAACCAATGATTTGCATCTCAAACACAAATAGGAGGCAGTCTAATAGACTTAGCATGCTGATTAAAAAAAAAAATCTTTTACGACGGCAACAAAAGCACTTTGGTTTAACCTTAAATAAAACGGGTCACTGTTTGTTGCAGGTAGATGGATTACATCGCCTATATGATTCATTTTGTGCAGAATGAGTATTAACATAAGCTGCTGTTGTTCTGTCGAGGGAAAACCTGCCCTTGAATGTAATACTGAAACAACAACTTTTATGAATTTGTTCTCTTCTTAAAGGAAATAAATTACTCTAGAAGAGAATAATGGCATAGAGCGTGGCTACATTAAACAATTCAAAGGATTGTAAATGCTTCTGCCTTCGTATCATTGATGTTTCAGAAGAGCCTGGACCGGGCTCTGTCCCGATCCTGTGGATCAGCTCAGGACATTCTTGCATTGTACACGACTTTACAGCTGTGATATGAGAGTTTAAGGAAGTGAAAGGGCTGCCGTTGTGCCAGCGCTGTCTGTCTCCTATCTCCCCTCTTATTCTGAGTGTGTTTGTGTGCAGCTGAGGCATCCTCCTCCTCCTCCTCCTCCTCGTTGCTATCTGCTGAGCTGGATTTCTTGCCGTCGGTGTCTGGGTTTATTGATAACAGATGGAGACGTGGGTTATGAGGAGAAAGTGACCATAGCAGTTTTTTGCTGTGCACCCCCTCCAACTTCCTGACGCTTCTCGCCTCACCTCGTCTCCACACCGAACACGCAGCTATTACGTGTGAGCGCAAATGGAGGTCTTTTTAATATTTGGTTTTGACAAATATAATGTGAGGTGCCACAGATTTAACATTTGTGTATAAGAGTAGAGATAAATTGAGAAGCCTAATTGTGGAGAGAAAGCTCTAGAATGAAATAAGTTTATTCACTAACAGCTGGCGTACTCTCAGCTCTGTTCAGTGTGTGCATGTGCTAGTGTGTTGTTGTTTTTGGAGTTGTTTGCCAGATTTCCCAGTCAGGTGATCATGGGAGCCATGCAGCGGCATAATCTTGTGTGTGCACAAACACATGCTCGTGTTTGTTTGTAGGCCAGTTGTGCTGTCCAGGTTAGAAATGGTCTGAACCCTGCTGGTCTGTATCATTACCGCAGCGTACAAGTTGCCAGCTTCAATGCAGACTCTTTGACATCGTTGCATCTGTAGACAATGACTCGCATCTCTCTGGAGAAGTGAGATCGACTTTCATTTAAATGGATTGGTAACAGACAGACAAACAGACAAAATGATACTGCAGATTAAGCTGATTCTCTTCTAAGCTGTACACATGCCTTGTTTTTAGCTCTATTGCCTCTTTACCCAGTACGGTGATGACAGAGGGCCCCAGTCAAGGGAAACAACAATGGTCTTTTCCTCTGCTGTGGAATTCACAGGCCACCCTCTGTCTGTGTGTCTGGCTCTCTCTCTCTGCTCACCCTCGCTCTCTCCTCTTCCCTCCATCCCCCTCTGCTGTCACGGAGCAGACTGGGCAGGTTATAAATAGTGGTGCAACCACCCTGAATCTCAGTTGTCGTCAAGGATGTTTTTCCTTTCTCCTTTGGTGTGATCCGCTGTGCCCCAGCCACGCTGGGATTTCAACAAACAAAGCACCACAAAACTGTGACGGAAATTCACCAGACCCCTTTAGTGTTTGTTTTTTTTTTTTTGATGTCACTGCTGTGCCCAGACCAGCTGGTCTGACACTGAAGCATTTCCTGAGCCGCTATTGATGTATGGCTGTGGTGTTAGCCATTATTAAATGGTGCAAGTAACATTGTTCTTTGTTTCTGTGGGACATGGTAATGCCGACTGCAGAGTTCAGTTCTCTTATCCTTCTTTGCATCTTGTCTCCATAGAGATATTCAAGTTTGTCTTACCAGCACTGCCATAGAGAACACTGTTCACACATTGGGAGACTCGCTGATTCCATCGGGAGTGGGATCAAAAGGTTCCAGGGAATTCCCACTCGCATTGTCCTGTGAAAACTCTCCTTAACTGTGCATTGTTTTGTGCCTGACATTCTTGGATACTTTCCCTTCCCTCCCTTAAATACTGAAACACACTATACTGATTACTTCACATTGTTTGCCAAGACCTCTGTTCATCTGTCTCCTCTAAGCAACTTGTTCACCTTTCATTGACAAGTAGGTCAGACACTATTTAGCATCGCCTCTCGTTCTAAATCACAAGTGGATTTGCGGCAAGGAAAAGCACAAATATCCTCAGTAACGTATGGCTTTTTGTATTTGACCACTAGTCTCATAAAATGTCTCTGAACAATAAAATTGTTTTCCTAAGAGCATAATCGCTCAGGTTACAGAAAGATAAGCACTTCAGCTGGGGATTACCACACAGCTATCAGAGGACTCTTGTCACCAGGATGATATTTATCATTACATCTTTAGATAGTCTGAAATATCTGGTGCTGTTGAAAGGCTGCAACATCCCACATGCAGGTTGAGGAGAGAGTCAGGTGCACAATAACATTGCAGGTGACACAAGTTGGTGTCCAGCTGGTTTATGCTGTTTTCTCTGTGAAGTTACTTGCACGTGTGGGGCAGCAGCTATTGATCTGCATATTCATTTCTTGAACATTAGATTAAATGTTGGATATTAGTAAGAAATCCCTGTCTACGTCATCTTGTTTTGGCTGGACAGATGGGAATGTTTGGGAATTTTCCTTGACTTCACATTCTGGTTCTTTGGAGAGTTGCTTGGACAGAACAAGGCATTTGATGTCATTATCTTGAGGTATTAAAAAATGTGATAGGCAGCTATTATCTAAAGATATAAATATTAAGATAAATAATTGATCAATGCAAACAATCAAAAGATTAATCTGTTGTTTATTAATCCACAGCCTGTCGGTATTAAGTTGAGCAATCACTACAGAGTACTTTGAGTGCACCATTGTGGCGCTCTTCTCATTGTCAGTCCTCTTCTTGGGTGTGCAGCTCAAATCAGATCTGCAGATGGGAAACACCAGATACCCCTCTGATCGTCAGACAGCTCCTGTGCAGCATCCAAAGTCTCCAGTTGGTGGAGGCTGTAGCCAGCTGACAGTGCTCATAACCTCAACCCCAGACCTCAGCCTGTGTTAGAATGCTTACATCATCTCTCCGCCCCTCCCCTTCGCTGCTTCTCATTTTAGCCTGATGTATGTGGTGCACGGCACACGGCAGACTTAGTGCTGTAGATCTAATAACCGCACGAGAGAGAACAACAGCGGCCTCACTTGTTGTTCTTTCACGTCAAGACATCATGCATATTCAAACGCATTTTTCCTTGAGAAGCCCGTTTTTATGAGTTTGCATGAAAAACAAATATTTCAGGACAGTTAAAATGTGATATTGAGAAGGATTTTGCTGTTTTTTTTTTTTTTTTAAATGCACGGTTTTAATTAAATCATTGCATATTGATTGGCCGAAGCCTTTGTTTTTAACGGGAACTGCAAATGCAGCAGTATGTGTTGATCCAGCTGACAGTAATTCTCTTTGTCTGGAGTGCAGGCGGCTCCAAGTTGTGCAGCCTGCTCGTTTCTGTGAACCTTATACTGCTAGGTAGACTGGCTTCAGGAAACACAGAGAAAGAGCGGGAGAGAACACAAGGGAAGGAGGGAGGCAGTGAGGGAACGAGCAAGGGAGAGCTCCTCTTGGTTGTCATGGCAGCAGGGAAATGCACCCTGGGATCGTGTGTTTCCAAGGTGAAGTGGGATGCTCGTGCTCTATTGGTCAGCTTAAGGCAGACTAACTCGTTGACTTGCTCCTAATTGGCTGCGTTACTGAAATTCAGAGCAACATTAAATCCAGTCAGCTTTGATGTCTCAATTTGATCAGGACAAAAGGGATAACATTTCTTTTATCTGCTTGGTATGCACTCAGTATTTAGAGCAGCATTTACAAGATCTACGATGTGTTCCAACTGCGCTGCAATCAGGAGCGTGTTGGATTACGACTCCACTGTATTTACATATGTGTGTGTTACGTTGTGCATTCAGTTATTGTTGTCTGGCTGCAAGCGTCATTAACAAACCGAGATGTTATGAAATGAGGCCAGTCTGCAGCAGCTCTTATTACAAGAGCAAATGATAATGAACAAATGCAAACCATAGGGATACAGTAACAAGTATGCCTGCATAAACACATCCAAGCGTCTACACTTTATTATGTGGGTGAGCACATTCTTCCTCTATTGTTTGGGCCTCAGTGTTGGGAGGTGAATGTGTGAGTCCTGGTGCGCTGTGGCAGGCGGAAGCAGAGAGCAGCACTCTGTTAAGTAGGACAGTGCAGGATAAAGGGCCACTGCCTCCAGTCTGGGGCTAAAGTGCTAAATTTATCCCCTCCCTGCTCCCAGCACAACACAAACACACAGGGAGACGGGCATACAAACATGCTCGTCAACAATCGGCATGCGAGCCAGTCCACATCGAGGGCAGTCGCATAGTTGGCACACGAGGTTTTCATTAGAATGATGAGCGTCGGACATGAGAGATGCAGTCAGGAGACGATGTAGAGAGCGCACAGAGCAGGACAACCCTCCTGAACACCTCGCCCCCGACACCCGACCTCCTACCCCCAGGTCTTGCCTAAACTTCATCAGTCTCTCTAGCAACAGGAACTCCAGTGAGGCTGGGCTGTGGGGACATGTGACCTGGCCCTCTGGATAGATCATGTTGCTGGAGAGATCCTGTCCACAAGATAAATATGGCTCTTATAAAAAAATACCCAAAATATTGTTACGGATATGGCTTATTTGCTTAGTTGCTGCACAATTATACATTATTAATAATCCATTTACTCTTTGCGTGTCATTAGTGTTAGAATAAAAAGCAAAGCCCCGTGCACCACTGATCTCAGATAGACCCTACAATTTGTAGTTATTTTCTAATTTTATACCCACATTTGAACCCTCAGCTGTAAGGCAGATTGCATAAAAACTATATTTATACATTAAATTATTGCCTGAGAGAAAGAAGTAAACACTTTCCCCCCAAATAAATTTAGATCACTTGGCTTAGTAGAGTGGATTATTGCTTTCTATCACGATGGTGAATGAGGTATAGAATTTCCAAGTAAGCGAGACTACAGAAGCTAATAAGACTGTGATTACCACGTCTCATGACGCCTGTGCACAGTGAGCAAAACATTTAGAATATTTCGAGCAGCGCGAGGAAACGAGAGACCAGCAGAAACTTGTAGCACCTTGTCGTAAGATAATTCGCTAATTTCCGCTCCTGCATGCCTTCCTCATTTCCTCTAATACCGGCTACAGGCCCTGGGAGAACAAAGAATTCATCTCCCGTTACTAAAGTTAACAGCCATCATTGTCTTTTTATGCGTTGCAGCGCTGAGGAAACCCACTCTGGTGCTAGCAGTGGGATTCAAGGGTAGCAGCAGCAGGGACACATTTCCTTGCTCATTGAGGGAATCCTGTGTCCTTACATTTCCTCTGCTGCCTCAGTTCCCCTGTTCTTCTCACCCGCCCGCCTCCTCAGCCTCTCTGCCCTGCATTCCTCTCATTCCTACCGTCTTCACCATGTGACCAGAGGCTACGGCGGAGAACAGGGCCAAGCCGAGGTCTGAAGAAGTCGTCATAGTTAATCCGTCAGGCGTCACTCTCTCCCTGGCTACCCCTCCCGTCCTCTCTGTCCTTTCCTAAGCAACTGTGAGTCCTGTGCTGCTGTCTTTAATCCAGAGGTTCAGACAGATGGTCACATTTAAAGCAAATCCTTTATATGGTTTTGGACCTTTCACCTCATCACTGTACGCTGCTAGGTGGCTGCAATGTAGCCTGAACTAACCTAAAACGTCTACGTTTGGCAAGATAAATATGGGTTTCAGTTTAAATCCGCTGCAGTGGCCACAAGTGCAGCTAAACAAGAATCTGCAGTCCTTCAAAGTCCAATAGATTCTTGTCACAGATGGCACTTTGTGGCCATCAGGTGAAACAACTCATAGATTGTTATCTTCTTTCAGAAAGCAGTTGGTTTTGCATGTAGTTGCTTACGGGAAACTTTTTTACAAATGCCGAATGTTCTTGCTTTTCTACTGCTGGCCGAGTTGAGGTCTTAAATGAACTGTATACGCAGATTTTCCATGTTCCCTTTATGTAACCAAACAATAGAAGAGGATGTTGGCGTTTCTGAAGAGTCACGGCGACTCGCTGGTTTCAGAAGTGCGTTATGCCCGGTGTTATTAGAGTAACAGATGTTTTCAAAGCATCAGCGAGCAAACTTCCACCGCCGTGCACAGAAGCCATGCACAGAGCATAGAGAACAGCTTGTTTCTCCAACAAGGGAAGTTGCTTCTTGAAGTTTTGTTTGTTCTTCCCATTTAGACGTCGTTTTTTTGACGTCATTAGATTTACTCTGAGAAAGCTTATGCAGTCACTGGAGCTAATGCTGTCCGCTAATACTGTTGAAATGTATACAGGCCATATATTGTATGTGTTTCTTCTTGCCTCAATATGTCAGGAAAACAAATCTGACTACTTAATTTGAGGCGTCACCATAAA
Organism: Stegastes partitus; assembly: GCF_000690725.1. Taxonomy (NCBI): domain Eukaryota; kingdom Metazoa; phylum Chordata; class Actinopteri; family Pomacentridae; genus Stegastes; species Stegastes partitus. The sequence goes on along the minus strand of NW_007578106.1, from coordinate 236,013 downwards.
ACATGCAATTCTTAGTGATCTTTAAAATGAATTGTATGTAGTACTGTGCAAAAGTTTTAAGCGGGGATGCTTTGAAAAACACGCCTTCAGAGCAGCACCAGTTCTCCTTGGCACGCTTTCTCACGGTTTTACAAAGTACTTGGCAAGGGGAATGTCCCAGGAACCCTGGGCTACATCCACACTAATAGGTTTTCCTCCGCAGCTGCGAGTGCACAGGGTCTGTTAAAGTCGGGATGTAGACTTTGGCATCTACCTGTCTGTGGATGTCTGTGTGTCTGTCTGCTTCAAGGGCAGTAGTATGCAAATTCAGAACATGCAGACGCTGATCTATTACGCATGTGTGTAGCAAACTTCTTCAAGACGACTCCTAAGTGGTGCAACACCAACATGTTGAACGTTGGGATTGTAATCGAGGCTTAATGGGCCTAGAAAACACATATCACATGACCGCTTATGTAAGCGGGCGTGCAGGTGTCGACACGAAGCGAGTGGTTGGTTGCTTCTTTCTGGAAAACACAACAAAGGAGGGACGACACGCAGGACCAGAGATTTCTTTAACTGCACAACTAGCTCAGCAACACCTGCAGTGTGTTATCCACGTTGGATTAACCGTTGGTATTCAAGGCTGATGCTGTTGTCTCTTCTGGAAAAGCGATCACGTGATGGGAGTGTGATGAATCAGGGAGTCACTGTGGTGGCAGAAACACGGATGTCTGCATCATCATTTAGAAAATTCTCTTTCCAGACTAAAAAAAATGCAACTGTGGAGTTTTTAAACAGAAACGGGGGCAGCAGCGTTTTCTAAAGCCGTCTATTTTTGAGGTCCCAAAAGGCCACGGCGGTTTGGATGTGAGGCACAAACGTAGCAGGAGTCATGTGTTTGGAAATAAAAATGTTTTAGTGTGGGTGAACCTGCCTCAGTTGTTCTGTGGTTTTTACGTCGTCTCGTCGCTTCATGTGATGCTGGGCTCACACCATCTGTTGCTGCTGATGCTCTTTCATGACTCTGGCTGGATGTCGGGGGGATTGTCGTCAATACATCTGTGATCGATCAGATGCCTCCTTGATGGAATTGTATGATGGATAGGAATGTATAAAGTGCCAAAACCTTTTCCACCCTACATGCACCGTGAACTGTTCACCTCATGCTGAAGTCTAATTTCCCTCCAGAGAGTTAGCAAGCCTCTGATATTTATTTTGACATTCACTGCATTAATTAATTTGTTCAGTAGGACAAAGAGATTATGTCTCCCTGTTAACCTTTCTGTGTTTCTCCTGGACACAGTGAGAAAACACCCAAATTTGCTCAGGGCATGTATTAATATTTCTGTGTAGAATGTGTCAAAGCTGCCGGTTGGAATAAAAAAACGTAGTGTAACAGGAGTACAACATGATTATCGAGAGACGTTTGAGCTTATTTAAAAGAACCATTGCAAAAGCAGGCCTTGCCTTTCTGGGTTAAGTGCAGAAGCCCGGCTTTAATCCTGGATAAGACTGTCTGATTGTCCCCGGCCATGAGTAATGAATATTTATTATTGCAACTCACACGTATGTTGTGATGACTCAACCGGCGTTTAAACTGACGTGAAACTATTTTATTATCACATATCAACATGGAAACTGTTCGTTTTTTCACAGACAGATTCACAGTCTGTCTTGTGCTGCACAGTTAATTGTTTGTAAGCACATTATGCGTTCTGAATAGAATGCATATTTTCACAATTAAACACCTATCAGCCTGCAGTGGTGTACTCAGTGTCTCTTTCACAAGAAGGAACAGATGTCGCATCGCAGTCGTGATACGGCTGCAGTGATTATGTGAGCGTGCTAATGAGCATAATTACTGAAAATATGCTTTTCAGAAGAGCAAAGGTATGTGGCTCAGATTGAGAAAGTGGCTTTTTAAGCTGACGGCAGGTATATATTTGAAGTTTTAATATTTGTATTTGTTTGGTGGAGCGGAGGAGAGCTGAGCAGATAGTCATGTACAGTGCATATGAGTAGTTAGCTTTGTGCTAAGGCTACTCTGCCAAGAAGAAATCAAACAGCGACAGGGTATCAAACAGGGACAACCTCAAGTCTTATCAGTCTGTCTGTCTAGGAAAGGAAAGGAAATTAAAATGACTTTTGTCTTATACAAAACATCTATCTGACAAAATAGCATCCAGACCAAGTATATAGTCGCCGAGACAACAGAAACGTGGGGATGACAGCAGGTGTATTTGGGGAACCAGAGTGTGTGTCCATGTGTGTGTGTGTGATGCAGCCTGAACAGGGAGGGAGCTGGAACCCGGCTGGCTGTCAGGGTTATGTCAGTATTATCTTTAGTCGACTCCGGCTGGATCCGCGTGTGGCTACGATACACTTGCAGAGGATCGGATTTCTCCTCTTTTTATGGACTTGTCGTTCTATCTCTTTCCATTTCTCTTCCCCTTCCAAGTTTAATCTGACATATATAAAGAGGCTCAGCCCCCCTCTCCATTTGTGGCAGAGGGAAATCAATTCAAAGTAATAGAGCTCTGCATGTGTGAAAGTGCTGGCCTTAAGAGTTTTAGTTGAGTGTTTTCTCCGGCACCTCGTCTCCCGTGTAAAGTGTGCACTAAAGCTAGAGCCGGTGTGTCTCTCTGGGGCTCGTGTGTTTTTGTGTTTGTGGTGCTTTGGCAGTAGACAGTGCTGTTGTTTCCCAGTGGTCAGGTGGCTAGACAGTAGGGAAGATTATATCACCCTGGAAATGTGTCCTCTCATTCACTGCTGTTTACCACATTCATTCCCTCTTTTCTATCCGGCCTCCCTTATTTGTCTTATCTTTCACTTTTGAGCCAAATGCCGCAAATGAAACCGTTGCGTTTCATTCTCGTGGCGTGTTTCCTGTCTCATGTCAAAACCCAGTGTGGCATTTGATACGAGAGCCAAATTTACGCTGTCTTTCAGCGTTAAGCATGACATCAACTATCAAGCCATTTAGGCGCTAACACTGTTACTCTGGAAAATAGCTTCCTTGCTCTTTCCAAGAAAAAGCTTTAATAACTAACCACGATTTCTCAGCAAGTCTCCGTTACATCACTGTCCAAAACAATTTATCCGTGCTCTTATTACTGTAAGCTTCAGTTCGAGAAAAAAAAAACAACATTGTTTATTAATGCGGTGCCAGAAACGGTGCCCATGCAGCATGTCCTGTCACTGCAGCAGCACATGACCAGTCAAAACATGTTTACACGCCCCAGAACGTAGGAACAAGCTGCTGCACATGGCAGATATCCACGAACGAGGCAGACCAGAGGTGACTGCTGGGTACAGTGCAGCCGAATGGCCAGCAGAGGAATAAAGTCTCCTTTTCCCAGAGGAAGGCACACTTGTTGTTGTTGTTGTGCTGAGGAAGTGTACATAAGCTGAACGGAAGCTCGGTTCTTAGAGCCCAGCCAGCCGAGCCCAGCAAACATCTGTGGAATGTCACAGCTCGACAGGACCTTTCTCTTCCTCCCGTCTCTGTCTTTATATCTTCCCTGAGCTGTTGTTGCCACTTCAGGCTCCATGGTGTACGATTGACTTTTGATTCACCTCAGATCGAGTTTCATATTACCTTGGTAAGCCCGTGTGTGTGTGTGTGTGTGTGCATTCATCTCGTACCCAAACAGCAAAGCATGTGACCCCTCGGCACCGCGGTGGGTAGCTAATGGGCCGGGACGGTTGTGTCATCGTTCACAGCCTTAACGGGATTTGTTTCACATTTCCTCGCAACTTAATAAAACATAAAATCTACACGCTGCGTTCTATTAAACCAACAGAAATCAAAGACTGCACTCAATAACTTTAGAGCAAAAAAATGATTAAATAAAAATGACGCCAGTTTTGTTGGTTAACCGTATCTAAACAGCCAAACAAAAAATAATCCAACGAAAGTGAAAATGCCACAAATGCCTAAAAAATCTAGCAGCTGCACAATAATCCTGTAATAGAACAAACTGACATCCATGTAGTGCAGCTCAGACGGTGAACGAAGGAGTCTGGATGCTCCGTCCTCGCAGGTTTACACCAGCAACTGCTTTTGTTGCCATTTGCTGAAACAACAAGCCACAAATTCATCTGCTGGCAAGCCTGGATCCAGATAACACGTAGAAGATAATGAGATGATGTTGCTCGGCAGTAATTGTTTTATTCTGAAAGAACAGTCTTGTTTCCTTTCACTGCTGCACTGGCCCATTGTCGATTGTTAGATAGGGAAACACAATGGTTTTGAGGGAGTCAGAATTTGTGCTCGCGAGAACAAACGTTTGAGTAAATATAAGATTATTCATTAAAGCAGATCAGCCGGCTGAAATTTGAGTCGATTAACTGATTAGTTGATCGACGAGTTTGCGCGGACGATTTGTTAGGAGGACAAAACAAGCAGTTTAAAGACTCCTCGAGGCCTCGGAGGGATGGTGAAGGGCAGTTTTTGACCTTTTTGTACATGAAACAATTCATTCATCAATTCAGAAGCATAATAGACAGATTAATCCATAATGACAAATAATAGGCAGCTGCAGCCTTAAAGATTGGTAGAAAAATGTAGAGTTTTTACGTGGCGTGCGGTTCTGTTTGCGTCCGTTGGTGCAGGTGGAGTGAACAAGCTCCCAGATGAAGTAAAACGTCAGAAGTTCTGCTCAAGAACGACGCCATGGGGCACCCGTATAGCTCACCTGGTTGAGCGGGCGACCCATGAACAGGGGCTACAGTCCCCGACGCAGCGGTTGTGAGTTCGAATCCCGCTCACGACCCTTTGCTGCAGGTCTCGCCCTCACTCTTCTCCCCCCTTTCCTGTCTCTCTCCACTGCTCTACATAAAGAACGACGCCATGTGCTGAACGTCAGAACCAAACTTTTGGTTGGATGAAACGACCATCCCGTGGTCATGTGTTGTTCGGCGCCACACAGCAGAATATTCATAAGGCAGTGATGGAGGCTGTCAGTCCCGCTCACCTCCCGCCGCTGCTCCGGTCTCCTCCCGCCGCTGCACAGGTCGCCGCTGGTCTTTGGCACCTCATTTCCATGGCATGCCAGCTGAAGGCAAATATGCCCACCTGCCTCCCTTTGTACGTGGCCCTGCTTCAAATCCTCCCTGGATTATCTTATTGTCTCCTTACTGAGCCAAAGGCCACTAGCCATTTGCATGTGAGAGGTAGAGCGGGGAGCGCCTGTGTCGACAATGAGAGTGATGTGTGAGCGAGCGAGCGAGCGCTGTGTGTGACGGCGAGGAGAGGAGAAGGAGAGAGGAGATCAGAGAGCAGCCCGAGCCATTTGCCAGCTAATAGATGAAGAGCACAGGAGAGAGAAGTGGGTGGAAAAGGTGGAGACAGAGAAAAAAAAGATGATTAAAAGATCTTGTGGTTGTTTTTCAGGCTGTAACAGCAGCCAGTTCTCCTCTATAGTCTTTCTCCACATGACAGACTCAGAGAGGCACATAAAGAAGTGAAGTGAAACCCCACAAATCTGGTTAATGAACATAATATTCTGACAAGTGTCAGGTTGTTCAGAAGGCTGTTTAACTCCACCTGTATCGCACATTTTCTCTCCGCTGTTCATGATTTATTGAATTCCTCCTATAATTACGAAAACAAACAAGAAGGGAAGTATTTAGTCCTTTTAAACAGGGATTTCTTTGTCCATTAGCTCATGCAATAGTGTGCTGCTGACAGGTGGTGTTTGAATTGCAGGCATGCACAGTCTTCTGTGGCACTCAACACTGTCCTTGGGTTTTAGCCTTTTTGAAGAGTTAGCAGTATCTTGCTGCAGGGGAGATGACATTCTGAAATCCCTGAGAACCTGAGTCTGGAGGCAGGTTCAGCACACTATAACAGACACAGTGTGTCATGGATTAGGGCCCCTAAGGGGTCCCGCAGGGAATTCCTGGGGACCCTTAGGCCAAGTACGAAGGTTTTCAAATGAAATCATAATGAATTTATGAGTTAATTTGGAATTGAGGCAGAAGTGGGGCATTACAGAGATGTCTGTGTTCCTTAAAAAGCATAAGAGGCCTCTGCGATGGGCCGTGGAGCTGTGGCACAAAACCCTCTGTAAAACTGCAACACAAAATAGAGTGTGTTCATAAGGATGTTTAACATAACAGGCTAGTTATATCACCTGTTCTGACCCTGAATGCTAAGCTAACCAGCTGCTGGCTGTAGTTTTATATGTGCTCTGTTCATTTCTCATCGAACTCTCAGCAAGGATCAAAGTAGGAACATATCAGGGTAATACTTGTTAAATCGGTGCTGTGCTTTCCCAATACTTTGACTTGACCTGCTCACCTCAGCTCAGCTACCACACACTCTTTCTGCTCACCAGCTGCTGTTTGCAAGTGTATGTGTGTCCCACATGCGGTGGTGTGTGTGCACTCATGTTTGTAGCACCAGCAAGCTGTGTGTGTTTGCACAAGAATTGAATTTGGCACGATGCTGTGTGTTTGTGTATGTCACATGTGTGGACAGGACTCGTGCACACAGACGGACCGACAGATCCAATAGGCTTGTGCTGCGTTTTGTCACAGTGCAGGCTTTTCTAAATCCTGTTCCTTTTTTGTGTGTTGGTGAGAGAGGCAGTGGAGAGGAAGTGCGTCATGTGTTGTTGTTGTTGTTGTTGTTGTTGTTGTGGTGCTGACCAAGCACCTGTTGACATTCGAACCATCCCTCTTTTGGCAGTGGCTCTGCAACTTGGTGTTATTAGTGTATGAACATCACTACATTTAATACAGCTGACCTGCAGGATTATCTGAATATCATCTGTTCACCTGAAAGACTAAAATCACAGAAGCAAATGGTGAAAATACAGATTTGTTTTAGGCTGCACCTCCACATTTAAGCTTTAATAGCTGGACATAAACAGAACCATGTGACATTTAGATATTTAAAGTGATATTTCCGTATATCCAGAGCCGTTCTCTGCTGGGTAGTAATGTGATCGTTTAGAACGAGAATGGTTAAATGTCAACAGCTGGCATGTCTGATAATCTTCTTAACAGCTGACACTGACAGAGCAATCTGTACAATCACATTTGTAAAGGAATTGATTTCAGTCTGGTATGATACTGTGTGTGAGGCCCGGGTTGTACTTCTGCCTGCTGAGCCACAGATGGCAGCCCTCTACCTCAAGCTTACAAGTGTCCTGCAAACACAGATGTGTGTGAATGTGTAGTGTCAGGTTTTCTTTGCATGCGAGAGGAGAATGGTACGCTGTATTTCTGTTGATGTCTGCAGAATACACTGGCACATTTTGTCTCTCTCTGTAGTCTCTCACTTGCTGCTCCTTCCCTCCCCTTGTCATTGTCCAGGCCATTTCCCCTCTCCTCCTCCTCCTCCTCCTCCTCCTCCTCCTCCACGGACATCAATAAAGCCCAGTGTTAGCAGGATGGCGTGTTGGTCAGCAACATAGACAACAACACTTTTAATTGCTGGGCCAGCGAATCAGTTCGTTTATTTCTTTAAAAATAGAGAATAGAGCCAGACATAACCCACCCTTACTCTCCTGTTTGGGATCGCCACATCTGTCACTGCTGCTACTGTTGGGCTCCATGTGGTGCAAATGAGAAGGGATCATGTCTGTCTGCCTTTCTGCCCCCATCTTTATTGCTCTTCTCGCTGTTTCGCTCACATGCTGCAGGTGGTTTGGTGGCATGTCCTACCTCAGGACTGGAGGCTGTTTTACACAACACACACACACACACACACACACAACACACACACCCTCCAGCTGTACACTGCAGTCACAGAGGCCTGGTGTAATTTACTACTTGGGCACCTGAACAGTCGTGACACACCTCCCAAACAAAGGTGTCTTTGCTCTCTGTGCCAGCATGTGGCCTAATTCCCCAGATGTCTTTTCACAACCCCACCTGGCGGCACACCAGCGTTTTCTTCTGTCTGCATTTATTCTTCTGCTTTTCTTCTGATGTCCACTGGCAAAAGAGTGTGTGTTCCTATTTTTCTTACTTTTATCCCAGCAGGCAGTAAATCCTGCTCGAACACCTACATGGTGGCAGTAATTAATTTATTATACTAAAGATCAGGTCAAGGTGTTGCAAAGAAAAAAAAATGGATGTTTTTTTTTTTAATTTTCTGAACTAATGGGATGTTCTGCAAATGATTACACATGAATGCAGAGTATGGACCAAACTTCTAGTGAGTCGTTGTTTAGCTCTTAATTTAAACTTTTTAACTCCATTGCAAGAATGTAAGTTTTGTTCCTTAAGTGTACACAAACGATGCAAACATCTAAATGCACTGTGCACTTAATGCTTAAAGAGCATTTTGAGCAATATTTTATTTTATTTATTTTTTAAAGTTTTTTTTTTTTGGCCTTTTTGCCTTTAATTAGATAGTGCAGTTTCAGAGAGAGACAGGAAAGTTGGGGAGCAGAATGGGGGAAGGACTTGCAGCAAAGGGCCATGAGTGGGATTTGAACCCATGGCCGCTGCATCGGGGGCTACAGCCCCTGTACATGGGACGCTAGCTCAACCAGGTGAGCTAAAGCGGCGGCCCCATATTTTATTTTTAAGTGAATGACAAAATTAGAGTCAAGACTAGAAGACACATCAGTCTGTTGGAGTTCTGGGAACTAAAAGAAGAACCACAATACATCGTCCTGTTTGTGATGGTCCATAGGGTCACATTTCCAGGTGCTATGGAGAGCAGATAAGTGAGACCACTGAGTTACTCATTGCATTAACAGTAATTAGTGGTAACTGATACGACTTTTTAGGACAGCAGTGCGGCCAAATCCTTCTTCACATTCAAACCATAATCTTTGGACTGGCTGACCATCATACTTTGGAGCAGTACTGACTACACCAGGAGGCTGGCATGTACGTTGTAGTGCAGTACAGTAGAGAAAAGATGTGAATTGACTTTTTTCGAGCTCATGCCGATGCTATAAACTATGACCAGACCAGGCCTGATGCTGATCTTTGGGACTATTTTAGGACATCTCTAACAGACAATATGTTTGACATGCACAGATCACATTTAAATGTCATCTGTTGCTAATATGAAAGAGCATCGTCGTGGCACAAAGGCTCTCACTAGAGGAATGGTTTAAACTTTTATACTGGCAGATATCAGGGGGGAAACATTCAGAGCCTGTACGTCCAGTAAAGCACAGACTGTACGAGACTGTTAGATATTTTTTCCAGGACTGTCTTAGGAGCTATTGGTTACTGCATTTATTCCTGCTGTAGTAAAATAGAGCTTTCATGCTCCAGAGTATAGAACCAGAGATGTCCGTTTACAGCTGTCCTTTACAGTCACCTGCTGGATGACGTTAACTGTGTTGAGCAACACTCAAGTCCATTATGTTTCTCCTTATTGAAATGTTTTTTTCATTCTGCTCTGATGATTTTTTTTGTAATTTTTAAAATGATCTGATGCAAATTAGGTCCACATGTTCCAGAATGTTTTCCGTGTTGGCGGTGCAGAAATCCCCTTTTTGTCTTCATGTATGTGCAACTCAACACGATGCCAATGATGGGAATTTTACTCTCAAGCTTTCTAACTCTGATGAACACCCCTCTGAAGCTTCATATTGGCTTCAGTCGAACTACAGAGTGCAGAGCCGGTTTCTGCCTGAACACTCAGCCTGCTGAAGCCTTACGCTATCCTGAGGTGAACTTCTGGAGGATTGTGGAATGTGTCCCCTCATCACTTACGCTGTAGCTGCATTAGGAGGATTTACCTGCTGTGCTGAGAGGAGGAATGATTACAGTGACCAGTAACTCTTTCATTGTGCTTAACGTGGGGGCATCGAGTGTCTGCAGCATCTTTTGCTTTGACAGTCCAACACCTAAACACTGAATATGTGCATTTTGGGTAGCTCTGCTGAGGATATTGAAGTCTCTCTTTGGCTCTGACTCACCCATCTTCCATCTGTAAAATTAGAATATTCTACATTCATGAGCATTCGCGAACTGGAGCCGTGTTATTTTTACAGGAAAAACAAGTGTAAGATGAATGTCAAGCTCCGGGGGGCTTAGGGCATCTCTCCACTACGTAGGTGGTATTATCTTATTGAAGTGCTCTCTCTTTCTCCCGGTCTCTGTCTGCCTCGCTCTCCTTTTTCTGCTCCTTTTCTTTAATCCTCTGCAGAGTAGGTGTGTCAGAGCGCCAGAGACACGGAGAGAAGACTGATATTTGCTTAACCAAATCCTCAGAGGAGGCAACCCTCTTTGATCCACTTCCAAATTTACTGCGTCAACTCTCATTTGGTCATTCGTCACTTGCGCTGTCTCTCGCGCTCTCGGCGT
>NW_007578106.1:181387-225509 GCF_000690725.1 Stegastes partitus | reverse complement strand
TCTTTTTTGTTGTGTTGCTGCTGAGGTCAGACTGGCACAGGCAGGCGTTGCTGTGAGCAGAGGAGCTGTTGTGTTGCGTACGAGCGGCAGAGAGACGGTCCTGTTGTAGCTGAGCTTATTGGCTGGAGTGCCAGGGTTGGTCCGGGCTCGCCCCTTTGTTTTACTCACAGCACCATCAACCACCAGACAGACAGACAGACAGAAGCACATCTTCACTACAGACCACCTGTGTTGTTTTTGACTGACTCGCATCCTGACTGCTGCCCATGCTGTTTAAGTGTTGACGCTTTGAATTCCCTCTCACATTTGTCATCTTTTGAAGGGATTACTAGTGAGCACAACACTGGAGAGATGCAGGACACACCTCATTATCATCTCCAGCGATATGGGACTAAAAAGTTGTCCAGCTATCAGTGCAGTTTCATGTGGGCACGGGAGGCATTTTTCTATCAGATTAGCAGCTTCTTCTTTTACTCCCTTGAATCTATCTCCGGCTTCATCGCCTCTATCCAGAGTCTCTGTCATGTTGCAGCAGAATATGAGTGAGAAGAGAGATTCCATTGTGTCCTGTGACAAAAAAAAAAGAAAAAGAAAAAGACAGGCTTCTGCAGTCATATTTTTTCTCTCTCTACCTTTCCTCTCCCTGCCATCTCTTCCTCTTCTCTGCCTGTGAACAGGAACACGAACTAGACTATCTGATCTTCTCCCTTTTTTCCTCACAGCAGTCACTTCTCTACCCCACAGTCTATTGGGGTTATTCATTGCAAGCCTCACTTCTTTTCAAAGGTGCATATTAAAGCAGTGGGATCCCGAATGACTCATCTCAGCTCTTTCTTCCTCTCCTTCCTCACAGTGAACACCTATCCTGCGCCTTCACCTTCTTCCTACATGGTGAGAGCAACGTGTGCACCAGTGTGGAGATCAACCAGCACCAGCCTGTCTACCATCTAACGGAGGAGCACCTCACTCTGGCTCAGCAGGCGTCCAGCCCCTTCCAAGGTGAGTCTCCGCTTTACCTGGTAGTTCTGTTCTCGATGCAGTCTGACGTGTTCTCAGGCACAGTTTGAGTGAAAACAATTAAAGAAAACATGCAACAGTAAGCACTGAGTCCTCTGTGGATTATGCAGCCCCCTTTGGGCCAGTTAGAAACCAGTGCAACCTCATGATGATGTGTAATTATAACTGGGACTTCAGCTGAAAACATTCAGTGCTCGTGCACACGATGCCCACTTGTTTCCTAAAAGTCTGATGAGCGGCTGCGTAAACAGACGGTGCCGTCCTGTAATTTGTCGCTTTGGTTTTAACCTTCGAGCTAAGCACCACACACAGTCGTGGCGGCACACGGCGCTACCCTGAAACTTCGGCAAACTCCGAGCGGCGGCGTCTGGAATTTTGCATGTGGCAGATAACGGAGACCGCCTGATTTTTTTTGTGGGGAAGAATAAATACTTGCAGCTCATATTATCTTTAATTTTATGCATCAAGGCTGCATTAGAATTTCTCATTTCAATACAAAACAAAAGGCCGTAATCAGAATCCTGTGGAAGCCCTTTGACATGTGGATGTGCACCGAGACAGCTACAACAACTGGTAGCACGTGGCTTTTATTCTTAAGTTTTTTCAAAGTTGGGAGTCATCTGATGAAGTCTTTCATATACTACAGCTTAGTGAAAATACATATGGTGATAAATTACCAAATTTTGATGTTTTTTTTCTGATAGAAGTGTGACTTTTGTGCAAAATGGTCCAGTGTCTTAGTGTAGAGAAAGATTTATTTAAGCTTGCAGATGAAAAGATGGGATGTTTGCCTTAGGTCATTCAGGTGAAATCTCAGGTGAAGGTGAAGTTCTTGTCAAGCAGCATGTAGGGAGACCAGGCCTTGTTAACGCTGTTTGTGAAGACAAGAAGAGGAACGCGTGAAATTCTACTCAGATATTGAAAATAAAGTTGCAGCATTTAATTTTATTCGTTGTCAAATAATCTGGTAATTATGTTCTTGTTTAATCTATAAAATGTCAGAAAACTATGATCGTGTAGTTCAAGGTGGCGTCTAGACCCCAGAAACATTTGGTTCACTCCTGATTTCAGGATTGAATCATATGTAATCTGACTGTTTCCACTGTGGTCTAATTCTTCTACAGACTATACCTCTTGCATTCAGAAAAAAACAAAACTTTTTGCTTGTACTGAAATACAAGTTAAAATAAAAATTAAAAATCCCATTTGTCTCACAATATCTTCAAGCTACTGAGCAGAGCACAGACCCTGTTGGCCAGAAGAGATAAAAGTGGAGCGCACCACCGTCAATAAGTGAAATACGCTCTCAGAATCTTTTGTCATCTTTTCTTGTAAATATTAAATGTTTAATGCTCAGCGTAAGTACCGAGGTGTAATTTTGTGAATGAAATATATTAGGCAATCTGCGTGTGCCGTGTTGGCTGCTGTTGCCAAGATAATGCATATATAATCTTCTGTCAGCCCGTCTTTCATTACAGATTGGCTTCCAGCCAGTTTAAAAGAAAAGCCTCCGTAGTCACTTTAAATTATATTGTAGTGCAGTTGTAAAAAATCTGTGACTCTAATGATATTCCATCATTGGCTCTAAATTCATTACCCCGTCCCAAGCCAAACGCCATGTAATCCCACAACCATTGTCTGCTTGCGTTTCCGCTCACACACACAAATGTTAATGTAATGACTGTAATATACATTCTGTCTTACTTGTGCAGGAAAGGAAATGGTTCACTTTCTGAATAACATTATGAGATTTCAAATTATTTCACACGTTCACGCTGTTGATATTTATATCAGAATAGAGGTATAAACAGCATTATCCAGCTGCACTCAGCCGCTTGGTTTGCATAGTTTGCCGACTTCCCCCGAATGTTTCCTCAGCAGCATTAAGCCACATAAATGGGCTCGACTGTGATTTAACAGCATGTCACCTGCACCAGACTCCAGATTAATACACACATTAACCCTGTGGACCTCAAAACCCGCTGGCAGCATTGGAAGGCATGTTTTCTTTAAAAAAAATAAAAATAAATGTGCAGAAGCAACACAATTTATCAAGTGTTGTACATGATGGTTGTAGGTTTTTTTCAAATTTTGTCAAACAAGTAATCAAAGAAATTCAACTTCTTCATTTTTAAGATTTATAGCATTAAAACTTTTGTTATACTCCACAAAACAGACGTATCTTGTGGCTGTACGGTTTCCATTGAGTTGCAGGGCTTTGTGTTTGAGTGAATAAAAATGTGACAGTAGCAGAACAAGCCCAGAAACTGCTCGGCGTTCAAAGGATTTAGGAGCTCATGTTATGCTGCTTTGGTAAAAGGTCTGCAAGCTGAAGCCAAAGAGAGTTATTGTCTCCCACAGAAAGCGCTGCTCCTTACCTGCCTGAAACACCTCGTCTGATGTAGAGACTCTTCCTCCGTTACTTATTTACGTCATCAAGTCTGCATAATGAGATGCATTTAAAGCAGAGAACAGGCTCCAATGCACAGTATGAGAAAAACAATGTGATTGTTGAACATTAAAGCATGTTGACATATTGTAGTGAACCACAAAAGTTAAATTCTGAACTTGTAAATGTGCATAATGTGGACTCTTTAAAACTATGCATGGCCAAAAGGAATCGATTGGAGTGAATTTCTCATCCTAAATTTTCTGAATGTACTCTCGACAAAAAAAATAAAAAAATGAGGTGGAATGAGACATGAGCCCAGAGGAGAGGTTTTCCTCTTTTACCTTCTAATCTATAGTTACATAGATAGATGTGATCCAGCTGTCCTCTCGCCGTACGCCCCCTCCGCAGTAATAACAGTGATCACGTCCTCCATTCACCACAGTAATTCCCGTATAGCCAACCCCTTTACCATCTCCAGAGCCCTCCTAAAGGAAGGCGATAATACCCCTCAGTTAAAGACTAATCCCTCGGATAAAAATAAAATGATCATTGGAACTTGGCGTATGGGTTCCTATAGGGATGTCGGCGGTATTTCTAGCCATTTAAGATGATCATATCGCTCCCCAGTCAGCAGCTAATAGATGGTTTGGCTAATTTTGTCTGCTGATGGTCTATAATGTTGATATCCTGTCATAAAGTTCAGCGTTTCCCACACACACACCCTCTGTCTCCGCTGTGAGATGACGCTGTTTACTTTAGGGAACTGGTTTGAATGCTCTGTTCTTATAGATGATCTTCCTGTTGAACTATTAGAATGACGTGTTAATTCTCACATTGATGGAAGACGCTAGAAACACCCTCGGGCGCTCCGTGAGGTACCTGCATCTCATTGTGAGAACGCTGATTTATGTGTGTCCAAATGAAGCGGACATGTGTCTCTCTGTAGTGTGTGTACGTACGTGTTTTACGGCCGGCGCTGTGTGTCTGTGCGCAGGTGTGTGTTTTCACCGCCGCAGTGTATCTCCTCCGGGCTAACCAAGCATAGCGTTGAGGAAGGGCTGACTTCCATCCCCCTTCATCCATCCATCTCCTCCTCCTCCTCCCCCCGTTGCTCGCTCTCTCCCCGCTCACCTCTGCCAAGCTTGGTTTACTGTGCGGCAGAGCGCTCCGGCAGGCAGACCTCTCCAGGATGTGACCTCATAAAAGGGCGCAGAGTGAATGTAATGAACTCTCAGCCCATTACACTGATCTGAGCACATTTGACATGTCTTCAGGGAGCTGGAGATAGACTCACGGCCAGAGAGAGAGAGAGAGAGAGGAGGTGGGGGGAAGAAGGGATGGAGAGAGGGGAGGATGAGGTGGGGTGGCGATGGGGAAAACGGTAAACCATTTCCATAATTGTGCTGAATTTGATCTCTCCTCCACAACTGGCCTCGGGTCTTGCGAGTGTGTGCGCAGCAAGGAATGCAGAAATGAAAGGGGAAAGGAGTGGGGTTGAATTTAATCAAGGTTAATATGATCGGCCGTAGCTGGATGTTGTTGTGTATCGCAACATAAATAACCTTTTGTTCCTCCCTCCGTTGGGCTGTTTTTGCTGAGCTAGTATGTTCTATAGGCTGGAACTGTACGCCGAGGGGCGTTCAGGACTCGTTGTGTCTAGACGACATGTTTTCATGATTTTAAAAAAAAAAGTAGTATTTGGGTCTTGTGAATGCTGCTCCCTTGACGGTAAAGAATATTATTTCTCAAGGTGCCAGACTTTGCATGGTAAAGCTTAACAGTGCCTCCACTCTAGCACCGTGTTACTTATCTTCCACGAGCACCTGCCAGCTGCGTCCTTAAAATATCCACAAGTGCTGGATCTGTGCATGAGATTTTTCTGTCAAAACAGGAATGTCCTTCTCGTTTAAAGTCTGTTTGGCAACCGGCGTGGTTAGCGTAGCAACGGTTAGCGTGGTTGAACGCTGCGCCCACTTTTTTTAATTAATGGCATCCCTGTGGACTTTAAACGCAGACCTGACACATGTCCGTTGGGTGGGTGTCACTCCTCGTAGATGGTCACATCACAGAACACACGGGGCTCCTGTGGATGTTTCTCAGAGTCACTGCGTGACCTTGTTTTGCTGTTTTGTGTCAGTGACTCTTTCCTGAGGTGTGCCGAGTGCTATACAATAGGCTGTTTATGTCCCAAACACACTGAGCGAACATGGCACACAGTTTCTAGAGAATTTGGAAGTTCCCGCAGCGTCGATAGGAAGCACCTCCAAAGTCCGGCAATCCACTACTTCAATTAGATCTCTTAATGAGGACTTGTAGAGGTGTGGATGATGGCAAATCTCGTCACACAACCTCTCCACAAGGCAAGCATTTATTTTTATCTGGTGGATGCAATGCATATAGTCTTTGTAGTTATGCATTCTGAAGGGTCCTCACAGGTTTGGACAGATGACAGATTTACCTAACGCACACCTTTGTGGCATAAACTGAGTTTTTAGAAACACAACAGAAAAGCAGCTGGTGTATCTGCTCATCAGTCAGTAGCAGCTACGCCTACAGTGTGGTTTCACGCTGTACGTGGTGTGAGCAGTTTTCCGTTCATCACATCAGGGCACGGTGAAGGAACTGCTCAGAGGTTTAGTGTGCCACCTCTTGGCTTCATGTGACAGCTCGGACTGTTTCACTCTCTTCCCACAGTATTTAGAAATGCTCAATCGATGAAGAAAATTCCAAAAAAGTCTTTTCTGTCTTGCTTTAATGTAGATGTATATCTGACGAATGACTGCAGGTTGCTCTAGCTACGGCGGCTTTGTGATTTTTCTGTAGCTGTTTCCCCATAAACTCCACCGTTGAAAGCTCGAGAAGCAGCAGCAGCGGGACAAAACTTTGGTTTGCAGTTGCAGAAAGTTATTATAGCTCGTGCATAATTTAAAGTGAGTGCCCGCCAAACATTGAGGCTTATATCAGTGAGTTAAAATCCCCCTCAGTTGTTTACTTTGAATCCCTTCTGCTTCAGAAGCCAACCTGAATCCTACATGGGAATGACAGATTCCACCACTGCTAATAAAAGGACTGCATATAGAGCTAATTATTGAATATATACACATCGAATGGCTGCTACAGATAAACAGGAGCATGAATAGAATTGAAATGACTCACAGGTTTGTAAAAATCTTAAGGAATACATCTCGATTGTTGTGATGTCTGGGATTTGAAGCTCACCATTTGCAGGGCGTTTTGTCAGAAAGCACCCCCAGCTGCCAAGGTCTCTCTATTGAAAGATTGTTGATGCATCTTGTCTCCTCTTTTCTATTGTCTCTTGCCATTTTCCTATCATGGAAGCTGTTCTGCGGTCCAGCCACTGGATCAATACCTGGGGACCGAGGCCATCCAGTCTAGTAATGACATACTAGAAAGGCAGAGCATAGAGAGACATTAACAAATGCTCACACTCACACCCACCCAGCCAGTGTGTTCGCAGCGCCATTATACCCCCTCTCCACATTCCAATGCATAATAGACACGGAGAAATAGAAAGAGAATAGATGCATTGCAAGATGACAGCTTGTGTGAGTGTATATGCGTGTCGCCAGTTGATATGCATACGGTTTCTCTGCTCGATACGTATGCATTATGCATGTTAGTTTATGGTACTATCTGCATTGGCTGATGGATGTCTGTCTGCTCTGTAAGCAGATTGATGGGTTCTTTCAGTGCCTCTCATATGTCTGTGAGGTCAAGTGTGTTTGCGAAGGAGTGGCCCTTTTTATAAGCCTCTGTTTATGGGCTCTGAGAGGTCGCCGCTGCAGAATAATTGGCGTCTGAAAAGGTCAAATCGCTGCTGATTTGGCTGAAGATGGCAGAAGAACTGTGAGAGGAAATCTTATGTAAGAAGGAAGAATGGAAAGATGATTAAGATAAGAAGAATTAGATTGTTACAGCAGTGAGAATAGGAAGAACAAAGAAGAAGGGAATTAGGGAAGGTGTGAATTAGAGACAGAGGAGAGGACAAAAGACGTACAGGAGGAGAGACAATAGGAGGGAATAGGGCCATGATAGGAGGAAGGATGGGGAGTGGGCAGGCTTACGAGGAGAATAAAAAAAAGAAATGCAAGCAAGTAAACAACTGAAGCAATACAGCTATTAGGAGAAACATGGCTGCTGCAAAGTAGGAGGCCGACTAACGTTGTCTTTGTTTCTTCTGACCAGTGATCCTGAGTCCGTTTGGCCTGAACGGGACGTTGACGGGCCAGTCGTTTAAGATGTCAGACCCACCCACCCAGAAGCTGATTGAGGAGTGGAACCAGTTCTATCCCATCAGTCCCAGTGCCAAGGAGGGCGTGTCGGAGGACAAGGCGGAAGACATGGACTGGGAGGATGACTCTCTGGCCTCTGTGGAGGTTCTCGTCGGTCAGTTTGCAAAATACAAATGATTTAGATTAGCTGCTGTGAAGTTTCCTGCTGGTTTGGTTCCTTAACATCCCGTGTGTGTGTGTGTGTGTGTGTGTGTGTGTTTAGGTGGTGTACGTATGGTGTACCCAGCCTGCCTTGTGCTGGTACCCCAGTCAGACATCCCTGTTGTGGCCCCTGTGGGGTCCTCCCACTGCACTGCCGTCTACTCGGGTGGCCACCAAGTGCCTGCTTCCCAGCGAGAGCCCGCCATGTCTTTGGTGACCCTCACTCCTCCCACATCACCTGAGGAGGCGCAGACAGGTAGTGGCATAAACAGAGCACAGATCTATAGCCTTCAAACTTCAGCGAAGTCGAGGCTTTCTCTTGACATGGCCGGGAGAATTGGTCGTTTTTTTTGTCAAATGGTCTGTTAACTTTGCTCTTTCTCTACACAGTGGACTCTCACTCGGCCCAGAAGTGGGTTAAGATGCCTTCATCATCTGATGCGTTCAGCGTGGACAGAACAAGTCACCATGGGGGGAAGATTCCACGCCGGCTCGCCAGTCATGTGGTGGAGCGTGTGTGGCAAGAGTGCAATATCAACCGTGCCCAGAACAAGTGAGTGTCTTAAAAGTCATGGGGATTTAATAACTACGCAATAAAGAAAAATTACCCCAAACTTAAACATTGAACACTTTACATATTTTTACTCTTGATCTTGTTCTTTTTTTGGATTCTCTGCACAAAAATAATCATCTCTGCTGGTTGTGAGACGTACATATTACACAGAAGTGCTGTAGTTTAAGTAAACTGAGCACACGAGCATACAAATGTGGCGCTAAACCAACCAAAGTAAAAGCTTATACTCACCTGTATTGTGCGAAATCATGAAGCCATCGAGCCATTTGCCAGCTCTCTCATGTCAGTCAGGAGAGGCTGACTGGAGAAGTGCTTTTCTGTATTTAACAGTGCTTCTTGTTTTAGTAACAAGCCATGAAAAGAAGAGCACGGTTGTGCAGCAGTGTTTAAGCACTCTTGAAAAGTTAAGAATCTCATTTTCAGTTTGGCACAGTGCAAATAACCCAACTACTTCAGTGGGTCCAAAGTTCTGCACTGGCCCAGGTGCCAAGTTATGTTTGACCTTTGTTTAGCTGGTCAATATTTGAACATTTTCTGATTATGTTTTTTTCTGAGAAGGCCTTGCTCTCTGACTGCTGTGGCCAGCAGCACTGTTGCCTTTCTAATCTTTTTCAGCTTCTTGTAAACTACCTTTATGTCTGAGGTTTTTGGGTTTAATGTCTCTAAACTACACACAGATTCTGAGGAAACCTAGATGGATATAATGATCACAAGTAATTAAAGTAAGAGCTTGCAGTTTTGTCCCTTGGTCTTTTGTATTATTCAACATCAGTGAATCTGACACATTGGGAGCACCCCGGGATCTGCTGCCCCTTGACCAAGCACAGAATGTCGGCTATAGTTAGCCGCTTCCTTGTCAGGCACAGTATTATCGCTCCAAGGACGATGATGAAATCAGCCTCAGCACAAAGCTCAATTATAGTCAAGAAAAATGAGACAAGGCTGCACACTTTTGGTGATCTGTGCCATAATTCAAAAATTGTATGAAAAAGAGGACAGGCTCCTTCCCATGCAAAACATTGTAGGACAAGAGTTTAGGGAGTGGCGAGACTTAAACTAAGAATTTACCCTCAGGAGACTTGTCGTTAATGCTTTTGGTTTGCTCCCCAGGCGCAAGTTTTCAGCTGCAACCAACGGTACCTGCGAGGAGGAGCTGACTGAGAAGCTGGGAGCCTGGGATTTTGTGGAGCATTCACAGAGGTCGTACTGCAGCTGTTCCAGGTCAGTCCCTTTCCACGATCACACACAGTATCTGCAGGTATCGCTCACACATGTGTGCTCAAAGACGTTTCAAAGAGTTTATACAGCGTCCACAGGGCTTTGAACACAGGCGCAGAGGGCCGCAGTCAGCGAAATATCTGCAAGTTATATCCACGTCTCCACTTTGACAGGCATATTATTCTTCATATTTTTCAATTTATCACTATTTTGTGTAAGTGACAGCCGTGGCGGGGCTGAAACCTCTGCTGGGTCGTGTGTTTCTGTAAGTCAGACATTTTTATTCCAACACTGATGGGAATAATTTCAGGGGGATGGAACAGTTTGACCTCTGATGGAGTTCTTCAGACATTCTGTGGCGGTAAAAGAAGCATGTGGGTTGCAGGCTCATAATATTTACAAATAAGCTCAGAACACGTTGAATGAGTTCATATCTATCTGGTAAAACGTTGCTGCTTCATCTGCAAGGACTGATGGACTTATTAATAACAGATGCGTACTTCCAGGAGTCGACGGGCGAAGGCCACGCTGAGTGTGAACCTCCTCTATATCTCAATTGCGAGCACCCTCCTTTAAGAATACAATAAAACACACACCGCATGCAAGCATATAATTTCCTACATCACAATTTGACACCTTAATGTTCACGCTATTCTTTGCGTGTGTTACCTACACACCTTTATTTCTCTTGTATGGGAGAATTTCAGTTGTACATGTATTTTCTTGTCACATTTTAGTTAATTACGGTCTTTTGGGCCTCATTCCTGAATTAAACAGCAATCGACTGTCTCCTGCTTCCTTCAGGCTTCAGCTTCTCTCTCTCTTAACGGCAGCTGCAACCAGCTGGTAAATTCACAATTGCTTGTCAGAGGAATTGTACAAATTGCATCGTTAGATAGATAAATAAATAAATACACAGATGAATAAATAACAGCGCTGTCCGTTTGACGTAAGGCAAAGTGTGATTGGTTGTGACACAGTCAGGAAGATGATCACTGTGCGCGCTACACACCTTGGAGGTGTAACTCATCATGTAAACAGCATGGTGAGCGGACCGACATGCTGAAAGAAGTGTTGTACATCCTTCTGATCAGAGCCCGTGTGCACTGTGACTATAGCTGGTTACTGTTTACACTAGTTACGTAAGCTCCGTCTCTAGTGCTGCGTCAGCGTTCCATTTAATCCCTTAATTGATTTGTTGCGGTAGTTACCTGATGGTTTATTCAGTGTATTTAAGCCATACTTCTGTGTCTTTTTACTAGTTCACGGGTTTGATAACTGATTTAGCTTCTTGTACAGTGTTGGGAATTCTCTGCTGTTGTTTTTGCTTAGTCTACCATTAGTCTCAGTGCTTTTAAAGTGTAATTTACTGACATCTGGGGGTACGTTGTCAGAGTTAATATGTTTGTTCATAATTTCTGACGCTTAAAAAGGAGACAGTTCTCATGTTATCTCTCTGAGTGTGTTTAATTCAGAAACTACCACTATAGTGTCTCTGTGCAGCAAACATTCATCTGGAATCATGCTGATGTCCTCTTTGTCTTGAGTAGAGAGCATCAGCTTGTCCACTGCAGGCTCCACGTTTAACCAGTGAGCTGAACACCTTCTAATTCTGACTGGCGGTTAAAAAGCAAGTAGTGGTGTTTCGTGTGTGTTTTTGAGGCACCCAGTCTTGAGCATCCTTCGACTGGGGAATCCTCTGCACCAGGCTTTTTTTTTTTTTTTCTCCACCCAGGGTGAGGAGAGCCGACTTGGACCGCAGTTGAGAGCAGAGTGGATTGGGCAAGTCAGCTGGAGCATGTTAATTTGTTGGAAGCCACCCAGCACTTTGGCAACACAGGAATGGGAAGCTCTGCTTTGCCAGTTTTAATGGCCATTAGCTTTGTTTTGTAGATTGAAACCTTCGGTGTGTCCGCTTATGTTGACGTCTAATTGTCAAGACACACAACTACCCCGGTCATTAAAGAGGCACAGATTCCTCGTCAGCACGCTAATGTGTAACCACAACAGTAGGCTGAGTGAGTAAAGAAACACCGATGCTGACCCAAGACCGTCTGGCATACGTCTACCAGGATGTAGGAGGGCAGTTGGTACAGTGGTAGCGGCAAGGCAATGGTCGGTCGGTTGTGGGCGAGTTAGGTGAGCTATAGCAGGCAGGTGGTTATTAGGGTGACCAGCAGGTCTCGGTGACGAGGGAGTAATAATGATGTGTTGTATTAAAACAGAAAACAGCCATAAATGCCCATCATTTGAAGGGCAGTAGAGATTAGATGGTGAGATACTGTTTATTCTCTTCTGGCAGCACTTTGTTTATTTGCTTCATTGATTTTCTTTTTGGATGTCTTGGAAAAAGATAATATAGAGGCCTTTAGAAGATGTAATTTGTTCATGTCATGAGATTGACTGAATAATTGGGAAAATGATGAATGTGCAGCAGCCTATGCAGATTGGGTATTGCAGTCTTATTCTCAGCTGATATGTGAAGTATGTGTTTCCTGCTAATTGATTCGAGGTAAATTAGTGAGGCTGCCTTGTTGCAGGTGAGAGTAATTGAGTCAATTGATGTTTTCCAGAAGAAGCAGATGTTGGGGTTTGGATTGATATTTTACATCTTTCTGCATCGTGAAAATGAAAAATCCTCACACAGCATAGATCATCTCTGTCTCACCGTATTTCCCTTTTTGTCTTCTCCCCCCGCAGATACAAATCAGTGAAGCAGCGAACAGGCAGCACCCCAGGCCAAACTCAGTCAGCAGGCCAGCCCTCCCAGCCTCCTACCAAGCACAAAACTGGAGGAGAGAAGCCAGAGAAAGGTGACAAGCAACAGAAAAGACCCCAGACGCCCTTCCATCACCGCAGCCTGACCAGCGACGAAGCTTCAATAGAGACCGAGGCGACGGCAGGCCAGAGGTTGGCCATGAGGGGTCAGGATGGAGCACGGTTTCCCAGCATCCGCTCCGGAGATGTGTCCGCCATCCAAAAGGCCCCCCAGCTCCACAGTGGGGGGGTCAACGCTGGGCCATCAGAACAAGCCAACTCCCCCCAACCCCCACCGCTTAGCCCCCACCCCTGTGAGCGCGGCGAGGAGTCGGGAGAAGGCATGAAGAACCCTTCAACGCCCAACAGCCAACACTTCTACCAGCCGCCCCCCGAGCCCTGCCTGGTCGGCGTGAAGGGCGGCGGCGAGGAACCCGGAGGGCCAGAGGGTCTCAATCAGCACTTCCACCCCCACCACCCCCACCCTCATTCTGGGGCCTCGGCCTACTCTGAGCCTCCCGAACCCACCGTGTACGTGGGTGCGGCGATCAACCTGGAGGACGACAGCTCCCACGCACCATGGAGGTTATTCAACTTACCCCGCAGGAAAGAAGCCGAGCTGCCCACACCGCTGCTGCCTGGGGACAAGCTGAGGGACGAGGCCTCGGCGTCACAGGACAACCTGATGTCGGTCACAGAGTGAGTGATATCTGCTAATTAATAATCACTATTCAACGCTCTTACGCTCTGACACACGCACACGGGGTAATAAAGGTTCAATCATTCACAGACTGACTAGGTAGTTGGGCATACAGGTCATCTCACGTGTCCCGCTGTTGCAGTGTGGCCCTGGACTGCTCTGAAACACTTTTAATAGTCCAGAAAGGATTGTTTTGAAAGAGTAATGATGCAAAACCCACCTTCTCCCTGCTTCTCGCTCTCTCACATCCCCTTACTTCACTCCCCCATCCGTCCCTCAGAATGTTCGCTGTAGCGCTTAGCTGCACACAGCATGTTAATCTCTTGCTATGTGCCCTTTTGACATCATACATCACCAATGTGCAGGGCCAGCACTACTCATTGATTCCTACACACAAACCCGCGCACACACACCCGAGCTAGGAAAGAGGAAGAGTAATGATAGGGTTAGATAAAGATAAACCTCTGCTATTGTAATGGAGTTGAAGCTGATAGAAGTACTGTCTGTTGGCTATCAGTTTGACAGGCACTGTAGGGAGACTTTCACCAAGAAGAAGCTCTGCTAGCAAGGAATCACAGATGGACGGAGGGAGGAGGGGGTTGTCCAATGTGACGGCACGCGGGGTGACTCGCAGGATGTAGGGTGGCTGTAGTGGGAATTATCAGCAGGGTTATGCAATCCCAAGGGGCCAGCCACTTGGATGGCCTATTCTAGTGGGCTGTAATCCTCCCAGCCACAGCTCTGAATGGCGACTAATCTCTGGCCCAGGCCACTGCACACCATCACCTTGCATCAGAGCCGGACAGGCATGACGGGAGGACAGAGGTACAGAGAAATGTTGGAGGCAGTGAAGGGGAGGGATAACACATAAGTTGGGTCAGTTCCTCCTCTCCTGCCAAGCAGCCAGTGGTTGTCTTCTTTTCCATCCCTCTCCGGTCTGTTCCGTGTGAGGAAGAAGTAGGGCACCGTCTACAGAGGAGGTTTTGATGAGTGATGCCACGGCAACAGGTGATGACTGTCAGTCTCTAAGTGTGTGAACAGTCGGAGATGGAGTCACTGTGCTTTCATAATGCAGCACAAATGTAATTGTCTGACAACAAACACGATGCATTAGTTCTGCTGCATGACAGCTGTCAGAACTGTTTCCTATCGCTGCCATTTCTGTTACCGCACATAAAAATGGTAGCAGCACTGATATCATATCAAGCAGCACCAGGCTAAAATGGAGCAGTTGTGGAAATGGTTCTTTTGTTATCATTTTCCTTTATAGATTTATCAATATACCACTGTGCTCTTGATTATTTAATACCTGATTAGACTGACCGGTGCCTTCATGCAGCTCTTGGAATCGATGTACATCTTTCTGATTCTATGCTAGTGTTCTAAGGCCTCTGTATCTTCATTTTTTCAGGGTGATGTCCACATCTAAATGGCCACTGAAGGTGTCCGAAGAGCGCATTCAGATGTATCGAGCGAGGAGGAACCAGTACCTATCTGCTGCTGTAACTGATGGAGATCACGAGCCCGAGGTCGACCCGTACGCTTTCGAGGAAGGAGATGTCAAGTTTACATTCTCCAACAAGAAGGATAAGGCAGGCGGGGAGCGTGAGCCAGGCAAGAAACATAAGGTAAGGCAAGCTAAGTGCAGGAGTGAGGAATGTTTCCCCGCTGAAAGCTGAGCAGAACTCGTCCCAGTCTTTCTGGAGCGGATGCAGTAATGGATGTATTATGTCTCTGTGAAAATGGTCCCTTTTGCTTATTGTTGCTCTGGACAAGAGCATCTGACAGAGACCAGGTGCAATATACGGCCATGGCTCAGCTATTATATTTTATCTCATGTGGTCATTCCCAACGAACAGACGGATATATTGGAAACAGGGTTTGCAACTTGTTTCCATAACAACAAACTGCAGGACCTTTCAGTGTTGGCAAACATTACCTTTGTACAACTCGAACATTAAACTGCATCTCCCACAACATATGCCCTACACCGCCTCCTAATTCTCTCTGCTATAGGCATCTTATTTCACCTCACGCCGATGTACCATATGCACCCACATTTTACATCTTTTGTTTTTTTTGTAGTCTAGATGCTCTTCTCTGAAAACATTCTTTCATTTTCACTTTGTCTGTTTACAGCAGAAACCGCACGTAAACTGGAAATGATATCCAGAACAGCTTCTCATCATCCTTCACCTGATTGAAAATACCAAAGTCCTGCTTTTAAAATTTGTTGTCTTTGAAAGCAAAAACACTTAAACTAATAATGCAGAAAAGTCCAGTCCACTGGGTTCCAGACTGCGGGTCAGCACCGTAGGCCTTCACTCGACGCACTTTATAACCCTGTATAATATATAAACTGTCTTTTTTTATGTAAATTCTTGCTCTGCAAAGTAACTATAGCTGTTCAGTAAATGAGAAGTAAAGAGAATAACTTTTTACTACACTTTCCACCCGTGATCATCATCATGGCTCGTGTCTGTGTCTAGAAATATTAATATTAATAACTTTATTTATGTAGCACTTGTAAAAACAAACGATAGGCCAACAGTAATACAGGAAGACAAAATGCAACATAAACAAACGCAAATAAAATAATATAAGCAGTAAAATAACAGCATCGCCTCAGAGCAAGTCTTTAGAAATGGGTTTTAAAAGTGATTTAGAAGAAGTGGTTGGTTCTGCAGCCTTAGCTCCTCAGGCAGGTCATTCCAAAGCCGAGGGGTCCTGATGGCCCCTTCAGATTTAAGCCTCGACCTTGGAGCAGCCTGAGGGGCCTCACCTGAGGATCTAAAGCTTGGAGGTGGCTCATGTGGGGTCAACATTTCTGCTATGTAGCCTGGAGCCAGATACAGATGAGCTTTAAAGGTGATCACTAAGATCTCACAGTCAGGTCTAAAACGAACAGGAAGAGAAGTCAGGTGGTGTGATGCTGTCAATAACCAGAGAGAAGCAGAGCTGCTGCATTCTGAACTGGTTGGAGGCCAGAGAGTGACTTTAAGAAATGCAGGAGTGAAGCCTGAAGAGAATAAGTGAATGAATGACATTTTCCAGGTCAGAGTGTGTGTCTGTTTAATTCCTGATTGAAAGAAGGTTGTCAGCGCCTCAATAGAGGGTAGAGCATCTCTTCAGCCATGTGAGCGTGATGTTTTAGCTTCAGTTTAATCACCTACAGATGCAGGTAGTGGGATGTTTTTAGAGTTACGCTTTCATTTATACTTTCAATGGATCTTCATAAACTCAGACTTTCCTGTCACCTCGACAACATGGCTTCTCCTCCTCTGACGAGTTGACCCGGGCACGTTAAACCGCACTCTGCCTAGAAATCAGCTATGCACAGTGCTTTTTGGCTGCTTTCAATCCCTCTTTCAGCCACAGTCCATTGGATTCATTACAAAAACTGTAGTGACAGTTTGAAAAATGTGAAGTGGAGTGAAACCTTTTTAAAGGCAGTCTAGAGAGCGACCACTTCATCCATGCCTTCGTCACTAGTTGCCTGAGGTAAGAAAGGGACAAGAGGGCTGATTTTAAGATCTGGGAGCAGGCGAGGTAGAAAATAGGCCATCAGCATCCTCAGCAACACTGGACTAAAAATAACGGTGCAACCACTTTCTACATACATCCGCTTTCGCTGCCCAAGTCTGACCGAACAGGAAGCCATTCCTGAATCACCATTGTTAGTTGCGCCCAAAGGAACACCATATAGTTGGCCTGTCCAGTTTGCTTGAAGTTGTTATGTTTTTCGATTTGATCTGCCCTTTTCCTCTTTTACTCTTCTCGCTGTATTCTTCTGCTCCGCCTCTGTCTCGTGGCTATTGGCTCCGGTTTCAGACGAGGGCAACCTGTTAGCTGGTGTTGCCCCCAGCTTTGAAAAGGAGACTTGATGTGTGTATGTTCTGGTCTGCATGTTTGCTGCAGGCTTCACAGAGCCACAAACCTGGCTCAGTGAACCATTAAGCTTAAAAAGCGCACTCAAATATTTTCTTTCTCTTCTGTGTGTTGAAAAAAACCCGGCTCTGTGCTGGAATGTTGGGGTGAAGGCCGCTCTCAGTGGAGTGAAGAGTCCCCGAAGAGCAGTCTGTGCAATGGAGCTCTTCCTCCGTCTGTCTGCTTTATGTGCTGTGTGTATATCTACTGCATGCCTGCGGGTGTGGGTGCAGACATGTGGATTCCCGTTCCTGCATGGTTTTAACTTAAACTAATAGTGCCATAGTGGTGGAGCTCTTTTCCTTCAGACATGCTTTTATTATTGTAGCTGCGGCGTACCTAGCGTCCTACCTGGCTGATGCTTTATCTAAACCAAGAGATTCTCCTTGTAATGGAAGGATTTAGCATATCAAAATTAGTTTGACATTTTTCTCCCTTTTCGTGAGTGGGTTTGGAGCTCGGCAAAATACATACAGCACTGTTTAACCACTCATTGTAGTGCTGAGGTCAGGTATGAACCACACACCAGCGGCATCTAGTGATCAGGCGATCTTTAAACTGGAGAGGTATTGACTGTGCTACAGGCCATGTGGCTCGTGCTATAATAGGCCATCATCTGATCGTGGTATGCCTGTGTCAGTGCCTGCTGAATTAAGTATAAGATGCAAGCACGAAAAAAAGCCTCCCATAAATGAGGAAACCTAAGTAAGAGGGGACGCTTTCATGCAGACATCCTTGGAGTCAAAGCGAGCTTTTGCAATATGTAAAGACTCCACACATACACACTTGCTCACCCAAGGCTAGGTTATTGATAAGGGGTTAAGGCATCATTGCCACCTATAGATTGTGGCCTTGGTGTGGATGTTGTGCACTGCTGTGGATTGGGCCTTTAAGGGAGACAGATTAAAGCCTGCGTTACTCAGAGAAAAGCCCTGGAGCGTAATGAAATCAATGGCGAGGACATAACATTCCTGTTCCTCAGCTAGAACTGCTCGGCACACCGCGTGCACACATCCCGCCGTAGGAGCGCACACTCACACAGAAGGCCAGCCCTCGCAGATATTGATGTCTGGGTGGGAGCCTAAGAGGCCATTCCTTGGATCATGATTTCACTGTGGACTACGCTGGAAATCTCATTTGCCACAGCAGAGGCAGAGAGTCCCTTTTCCCGGCACTTCTGTTTCTGTCCAATTTTCTTTTTTCACTATGAGATCACTGTTATTATCTGTTATTTTTCCCATTGATTGGAGAAAGCAACATTTTTGTAAGTTGAATCTGGCTGCTTTAATAACGTGTTATTTATTTATTTTTTGCATCTATTCCTCCTCTGTGTAGTAATTTAGCCAATTTATTTGTATATTGTCTTAATCACAGTTTTTGGGCGCAAAGGATTTCACACACCCACATTTTAACACAGTAATGAAGCAGACATTGCCCAGCCATGAGGTCCCATTAAGAAGAAAAGAAAATCATCATTGATATAAAATGCAGTTTAGCCGTCTGAGCATTTTTATAATCTAATATTCACTGTCTAATAGATTCCTTCAGTTTGTGCTTTCTACTAAGCTGCTTCTTACTTTTTCCTTACAGGGTGAAGATGGAGGTGCAGGTCCATCAGATGGTAAGGCGCTTGTCTGCTTTCATCTGAACATATACAGTGATACCTTCTGAAGACCTTGATGGTGACACCAGAGGGCACGAGTTGCATCTTGGTGTTCATTCAGATATAACATTCTGAATAAAACGTCTTTCAAATATGTCCATTAAAGCTGCATTAATTCTCCAAATAAGCAACATTCATTCCCAATCATTTTTAATTTAGCTCTCGTATAACGGACTTTTCATGCCGCAAGCATTTCAGTTTTTAATATTAAAAGTAAAGGGAAGTGATGTGAGACCAACCTGGGCGGCCACGAGAAGCAATCACACGTTGAAGCGAGATCTTCTCCTTCATCGAGTTCTCAAACAGCCAAGATGTACTCGTGTGCTTGAGGAGTTTGAACTGAGAAATATTTAGCTTCAGCATCATGTGTGTGTGTTTGTGTGTGTGTGCAGATGCTCAGCGTGCGGCTGCTCACAACCGCATGGCCTCCACCAGCCTGATCCACGAGACGGACCTGGTGGTGTCCATCAACGACCTGGACAACCTCTTCAACTCGGATGAGGATGATCTGGCGGTTAGTAGAGACCTTGGTTTACACTGCAATGAATATCTGATTACAGAGTGTGGTCTGGCACAGCGTATGTGTGTGTGTGTGTGTGTGTGTGTACAAGTGTGTGTTTCTGCTGGTGTTCACGTGTGCAGAGCAGTGTCTCCATCATTGCCTCACAACTCTCACTCTGTGCTGCTGTTGCTCTCAGAAGATGTCATGTGTGATATTGAATTACAGCCCCACAGGTGTGACGAGTATAACAGCAATGAGTTCAGAGCACTAATAATTAGCCAGCGCTTGAAGTTACCAAAATGGTCAGGTGCTAAAATGTTTTTTTGTTTTTTTTTAAATCCACAGCCTGGTTCCAGGAGACCAGTCAATGGAACGGATGAGAAATTCGGCAGCAAGGAACCAAAGCCATCCACTTTGGACCCTGTATCCTGCATCAGTACGTATCGCTCAATCTCTCCACACTGGCGTCTGTTTTCACTGATGTGCCTTGTCTCCTTAAACTCCAAGGATGGATTTACCGCAAGAGTTAATCTAGAATCAGATCCGTCACACCTGTAAGCCCCTTGAAAATTAAGAATGGCACACTGAGATTTTCCTAGAAGCCACTTCAGCTTTAAATGTAGTATTCCCTCTGCTCAAAACTTCAGCTAAGTGAAATGGCATCATATCCTTTAATCCACTAAATGAAATTAAGGTTTTTACTGCTCAAGCACAGCTGATGCTCACACTTGGCTTTGCCACCTAGTGGTGAAGAATATGGCTGTAGTGAACTTAACGCTCTGTCAGTGTGTGGCTCACGACAGCTTAGAGACATCCTGTAGCTGCTGTCCTGGTGTCTCTGTGTTACTGTTCTGCAGGCTTTCTTCAAGCTAACACCAAAGTCCTGCCTTTTTCCCAATTTGTTGATTTGAGCACAGACGGACCAGACACTGTTTTCTGTGGAAAAGCAGAATATTTGTTACTTACTGTTATGTTTGAGCTCAGGGATGCAGAACTAAAGAGAGTTTAAGAACACTGTATATTTTACTGTGAAGCAAATTGGTCTCAGATCACCCATTGGCTTTTAGTTTTATGGACAGGTAATATACAGTGCAAGCCTCTGCCCTTTATCTTAAATTGTTTTTGTTATCCCTCTAGATGCGTCTTGCCATTACCAAAAAAAAAACTGTTTGCGTCCCTGCATCGTCTGTGGCCATCTGACAGGAAGCTTAGTAAATGAAAGCTGTATAGAAAGGGGGCTCCTGTTTTGTTCTGTAAATAGTCTCCAGAATACATTAAGGAGAAAACATAAATTCCAGGGAAATGCCAAGATAACTGTGAGAAACTATGTAAACATTTCATCACTTGTGGGCGAGACGCCTGTTAGACTTTTATCTAATAAGTCTTTATCTGTTTCATATTTACGTGTAGCCTAAAACAACGGCACGCTTGTCACATCCGCGTAACAATAAAACAAACATCAGCAAGCGTTTTGACAGAATGTGTAGAAAACACTGAAAGCTTAACGTGACACATCATACATTAAGTCATCCACATTATGCGCATAATTGCTGTCACGGGCTGAGCCGTGCAGCCGTGACAAATAAGGGAGACGCTGACACGACGAAGCCAATCAGCAAATCATTTAACAGAAAGACATCGCAGAACTTAAACTGACGGGCCTGATCCGTGAGATCAGGTACGAGTAGGTGCAGAAGCCACGCCCCCGTCTTCCAGCACCAGCAAGGAAAGCAGACAGCGAGAGAGAGCTGTCATGTTATCTTAAGACGTGATTTGTTCCTCAAAGTTTTTTACTATGATTTCAAGATATAATCAAGTTTATCCCGTTATCAGGCTGTTCAGATGTATGCTCCTCTTCAGACACATAAATATATTATTGCCTCCAGAGTGCCAACTTCATTTTTACAAACAAGAGTTTACAAAGTGATTTAAAAGATGAAGCCAAAGCATGAAACAAGACAATAAGGCCAAAAAAATTAAAATTAAGATAAAGAAGACAAGAAAATGTCAGTGTAAATAAACACAAATAAAATAATCAGCCGATAATAAAAGTCATAAACAGATGGCGTCTATGAAACGGGGTTTTATGAGGTGATTTTTTTATTTTTAGAAGAAGTTCTGCCTTATCTCCTCAGGCAGGTCATCCCAAAGCTGAGGGGCCCCCATGGCCCCTTTAGACGTCCGGTTTTAAGCATCTAAAGCTGCCTGCTGGCTCATATTGGGTCAACATTCCTGCTATGTAGCTTTGGGCCGGTCCCACACGAGCTTTAGAAGTAATCAGTAAAATCTTACAATCAGTTCTAAAATGAACAGGGAGCTGATGCAGAGCAGCCTGGACGCTAGTGATGTGGCGTCGTCTTTGTAAACTAGTAAGAAGCTGAGTTTTAGGCAAGCAAGCGACTTTTACGGTTTATTATAATCCACAGTCTGACATATATCGATTTATTTGTGTCCTTGTCTTTCGCCAGGTTCAGCAGACCTGCACCAGATGTTTCCCACGCCTCCTTCCCTGGAGCAGCACATCATGGGCTACTCACCCATGAACATGTGCAGCAAGGACTACGGCAGCATGGAGCCCAACACGGGCATGACCACGCTGGACGGCACCTCGTCTCTGGGAGGCCACTTCAAGATCGAGGTGGAGGAGAGCTTCTGCAGCCCCAAGCCATCTGAGATCAAGGTGGGTGTGAACTCAAAGCACATTGTTGTTGTGTGTCGGCTACATGTTACTGAATCTACAGAGTGGATTTACCACCAGAATCAGCAGGTGTCTTCAAGTGAATGATTGTTGTAGAGTCTGCCTTTTAGGGTAGGCGTCCAGCTGAGGAGCCTTCAATAAGACTACCACATACCTGAACAAAGAAAAAGTTGAGGGAATTATCACCGGTGCCTTGCTGCTGAAGTTTTAATTTGTCACATACATATTTGTAGGTTCTGTGTCTTACGCTTAGGAGCAGGGCTGAATCTGTAGATACTCTGTCAGGTAGAAGTAATATACGAATACATGTATGTATTTTATCTTGATTTAAATATTTCTGAGGGTTGCTACTCTTCCTGTGCCAATATCTAGTCAAAGGACAGATTTTTGTGCAGTGATCTGTAAACACATCATTATCTTCTTGCTTTATTTTCTGTCCATCTTGCAGGATTATTCGTTTGTGTACAAGCCAGAGCTGTGCCAGGCGTTCGTAGGCTGCTCCATGTTCGCACCTCTGAAGACATTGCCAAGCCAGTGTCTCCCACCTATCAAAATACCAGAGGACTGCATCTACCGACCGAGCTGGACCATGGGCAGGGAGATGCTCAACGCCGTGCCTGTGATGACCTTCCTCAACAAGGACAGGTGTGCTGCTGGAGCTTGAGGCTTCCATATCATTATTGCCTCCATTTCAAAGCATTTTTTTTTCTTTCTAAAGTCTGAGACACCTGTTCAGATTTCAGCCAGTTTGAAATATTCCTTCTAATTGATCATGATGATCTGGGCAGAAGGTTAGTGAGGAACTCTGATTTCGCCTCGCTGAAGGTATGCCAAGGCTGCGCTGGAGGGTTTTGTGTGCAAAGAAGCATGTACTTGTAGTCTGCTCTCTTTCTGTCCACACACCCTCTGGTCTCTCCCTGGACACCACCTTAGCAGGCAGCTCAATTTCCCATGCATGGCTGCCTCAGGCGGAGCGGGGAAATGAGTGTAAAATGCCTTCTTGGTTGAAGACAAGGATTATCACTGGAGTGGTGAGACGGGCCCCCACGGCGGCTCCATGCCACCTCACTGCTCGTAGCAGCTCGGTGTCTTCAGTCTATCTGTCACTGCTCCTCTCAACTCCACAGCTGCACTTCCTACTTTCCATGCAAACGCGGGAATTTAGCTATCAACAAATTTATCACAAAAGTGTCAAATCTGGTTTCATGTAATTGATTTTTCTGTAATCACGGAAGTTCCTTGTTGCACTTGCATTGACTCATTTATTATACCTGTGTTTGGTGAACAGCCAAAACATTAAAACCACCTGGCTGATATTGTGCAGGTCACACTTGTGATACCAAAACAGCTTTGGCTCATGTGACTACGGACACAGGACCTCTACAGGGGTCCTTTGGTGTCTGGCACTGGGTCCCTTGGATCTTGTGGGTTGTGAAGTGGGTCCTCTGGGGATGTGTTTGGAAGCTGAGTAAGCACCTTGGGCTTTTTGTTGTGCTTCTCGAGCTGCTCCAGACCAGATGTTGCAGTGTGGTAGGGCGCATTGTCCTGCTGGGTGAGGCTGATGTTGTCTGCGATTGTTGTTGGTGGTCTGGAGCAGTATTTAGGTAGATGACAGGACCCAGAGTCCCAGCAGAGCAACAAGATAATCAGGTAAACATGTGAGCTTTTATTGTTGTGGCTCATCACTGTATAGCAATGCTGGACTTTTTATTTCAGTTTGAACCGTGTCAGCGGTACTTTGTGTGCTTTTGCTGAATTTTATTGCAGAAAATGCACAAACAAATCATTCAGTTTCTAACAGACAGTACAAGCTCTGTAAACTAATAAAGTGGCCTGGAGCGAATGCCAGCGCATTTCCTCAGGTATGACCGTGATTGGAAAATGTTTTGGCTTATTAGAAAGATGAGACGCGGTGCTTTTAACTGAGAAGTGAGCTGTTGGCATACACTTTATTCAGAAGGCTCAGGCTGGAAATGCAGACTGATTTTTACAGAACAGGTAATTATATTTTGAGCTAATTGCAACTATGGAGTTATACTTTTGGCTGATGATTGGTAAGATTATTAACCTTTCTCTTTTTATTTGAGCACACTAGAGCATGACAGGAAACGAGGGGCAGAACAAGCAACAAAGGTGGTCAAATTTCCAATGCTTCTAATGACTATAATTTGTGGAAGGCTCATTTTTAAGCTTTTTAAGCCACCGGAGTGCTAAGCCTTGTTAAGATGGGCTGTGCAAGGAGAGAGGGGGG
This sequence comes from Stegastes partitus, assembly GCF_000690725.1. Lineage (NCBI taxonomy): Eukaryota > Metazoa > Chordata > Actinopteri > Pomacentridae > Stegastes > Stegastes partitus. Next base: position 201,356 of record NW_007578106.1, on the reverse strand, counting down.
CAACTGCAGTTGGCTAAGTTTGGCTCGCGTCCAAAGAGTGATTGGTAGAGATCTTAAAATGTTGTCCCGGTGCTGCCTCTCGGGTCTGCTTCCCGTGGTGAATGTACCCTGGCTGGAGAGAGCGTTGTGCCGGGGCTTCCTTCTAATGGGTCGGTGCCAGGAGTTGTTCCCCACATGCAGCTAGGGACACGATGTGCTCACCCTCCCTCCCTCCCCGCTCTCCTGCGCTCTCATACACACTCGCTGCTTCCTCACAGTTGCTTGCCAGCCCAAAAATAACTCTTACCTCAGAGGGACGCTTGTTGAAATGTTTATTGAATGTCTTTCTCTCTCCCTCTGCTTATTTTTGCTACTCGTTTCTCATTTCTCACTCTCCCGCATTCTTGTTCTCTCATGTGTAAACATGTGCGCAGTCTGAGCCCGCTCCGCATTCCTGTTGTAGTGAACGTCGTGGTGCCCTACTGCCTTATTACTCCAACTGTCTGCACAAATGCAGCGAGACAGTCGTGCAGCGGTGTGTTGTTGTCTGAAGCAATGTTGCTGTTCTGGGAGGCAGGAGGACACCTATGTTCCATGTGCTTGTGCTGGAGGTGTAGACGCAATTAGATGCACAGTAAATCAACACACCAGCTGATGCTGCCTAATCCTGGGAACCTGTTTGTGATGTAATGATGATTGTTTTTTTTATCATGGGAAAGTTTCTCATTTACAAACTAGTCTTAGTCATTGTCTGATAGGGATTAGTTCTAATTATCCTCATGGCTTCATTGTGGATCACATGAATCCTCCTTAGGACCCCTGGACACCCCATCGCCCCGGTTTAAAAGCATTAAATGTGATTATGTTCGGTTTTAGTGCCTTTTCTAATGCGCGTCCTTAAATCTCTCTCTGCCCTCAGTAACATCCCCAGTGTGGGCAGCACCATGGACCAGGACTACAGCCAGACCTGCACCCCTCAGACCCAAACGCCCTTCATGTCAAACAGTGCTCCACCAAGTAACAGTGGCGCGGGCATCCTGCCTTCGCCTGCCACCCCGCGCTTCTCCGCCCCCACCCCACGTACGCCCCGCACCCCACGCACACCTCGCGGCCCCTCCAGCGTCCAGGGCTCGCTCAAGTGTGAGAATTCAGATCTGTACTCGCCAGCGTCCACGCCCTCCACCTGCCGACCGCTGAACTCAGTGGAGCCGGCCACGGTGCCCTCGATCCCCGAAGCCCACAGCCTCTACGTCACCCTCATCCTCTCCGAGTCGGTCATGAACCTCTTCAAGGACTGCAACTTCGACAGCTGCTGCATCTGCGTATGTAACATGAACATAAAAGGAGCTGACGTGGGCGTGTACCTGAGCGACCCTGTCGGAGAGGCCCAGGACCCCTGTAGCTGCGGCTTCAGCGCCGTGGTCAACCGACGCTACGGGAACGGCTCGGGGCTCTTCCTGGAGGACGAGCTCGATATCATCGGCCGCGGCTCGGACGTCAGCAGAGAGGCAGAAAAGCGCTTTGAGGAGCTGCGGCTCTCCTCGCTGGAGAGGACGGGAGTCGGGAGGGGCGACCGCGTCCCAGACGAGCTGATTCTGCTCCTGCAGGACCAGTGCACCAACCCCTTTTCACCCATTTCAAGCCTAGAGCAAGACGTAGTGACGCGGGGGCCAAGCGGGGCCCCTGTACCTCCCTGTGTACGGGTGGAGGAGAGGGACTACCACAGCGACTGCTACATGGCCCTGGAGCACGGCAGGCAGTTCATGGACAACATGTCAGGGGGCAAGGTGGACGAGGCGCTGGTCAAGAGCACCTGCCTGCACCACTGGGCCAAACAGAACGGTGAGAAACAAGGCATTCCTGTCGTTTAAAGTCAGCCAGGTCGTGCGTTTACATCTCTACTGCAGTCACACATACCACAGATGCGTTCTACAGCAAATGACGTTTGTACATTTTCAGGCCGTTGTAGTTCTTTGTCTGTCTTTCAATAGAATAATTAGTTTGGCGTGTTTCCTTTATTCTACATCAGCAGATACAGAGAGAACAGTATGTGGGTACCATGGTAATCAATGCTGTTCAGTTACCCACAAAGAAAAAAACCTGTAAGAGCATACGCAACAATGCTTTTTTTTTTTTTATTTAGCAAAAATATATAATCTTTTTTGTGTTTATATGGAACAAGGATATCAAGAACTCATTTAGATTATTTTTTTGTCTTCCTGTGGTGATTTCGTTTTGAGATGTCATTCTTTACATCTAAAACAACATTAGAAATCTCACCACATATACATTTACAAAACAAATGATTTCAGCAAGTAGATAAAAAATGTATTTTTTTTTGTTGATGCTGTCTTTTGATTTTCCATTAACAACATAAATGGGAAGTAACACTGATTTTTCTTCGGTGTAACGCTATGTTTTTAATTCTGATCAGTTAAGAAACACACTTTGGTGTTCATGTCAGCCAAACTCGTATACATACATAAAAGCTCCGTATTGGGACATTTGAAGAATCCCTCATTAAATAAGGACTGAAGCACTTAGAGACTTGCTTAGAAGTAAACAGACATCTGTTTTGTTTTGGGTTTTTTTTCACCCACTTCATGTCGTATCTCGTGTAATGATGAATCTTTTATGTCTCTTCTACTCATGTCTTCTGCAGCAGTGGACGTGAGTGCGCTGTGCTCTCAGGATGTGCTGCGGGTGCTCATGTCCCTGCAGCCTGTTCTCCAAGACGCCATCCAGAAGAAGAGGACAGTGCGGTCATGGGGCGTTCAGGGTCCCCTCACCTGGCAGCAGTTCCACAAGATGGCCGGACGGGGCTCTTACGGTAAAGCTGGGGGAAACATACAGAGGCTTTGCTCCTATCTAGTTCACTTCTGTTAGTACGTCAGTGTTTTCTCGTACATAAACACAAGAGGGTTCAGTCTGCCAAAAACTCTCTGAAAGTAAAAGAACACAATTCTTTTTATTTTCCTCTTGAGCATAGAAGAATTGGCTTTCAAAAAGGATTACTGGTCAAATGCACAAGATCCACTGTGAGAGTGGTGACAACATTTGGTGTTTGTGTGCTTGACATTTGGGATGTGTGTGTCTTGGGGTGGAAAAACTGTGAATGTTGTCAGATCAATAGGCAGTGTGGTCCCTCTGGTGTGGTCCAGATGTCAGCTCTGTTGGGAGGAGCTGTCAGATCGTCTGTTGACCTCAAATTCTGATGCACAGTGGAGGGCAGAGAGAGGAGGGAGGGGAGCTGACACATTACCTGTTAACAATACTCACTGACTGCTCTGTCTTGCCTTGTTTTTCTTTCTGCCTCCTCCCTTCTTTGCTTTACACTGAATTCTTCTCCTGTTTCCCCATCGCTCCCACAGGCACAGACGAGTCCCCGGAGCCTCTGCCCATCCCCACCTTCCTGGTGGGTTATGAGTATGACTTTGTGGTGCTGTCTCCGTTTGGTCTGCCCTACTGGGAGAAACTGTTACTGGATCCTTTTGGCTCCCAGCGGGACATCGGGTACCTGGTTGTTTGTCCTGACAATGAGGCTCTGCTCAGCGGCGCCAAGAGCTTCTTTCGAGACCTCACTGCTGTCTACGAGGTACAGAAGAAGAGTGTAAACCTTTCATATCCAAACACCACTGCTATAGCTGTGTCCACGTCAACTGAATAATGATCTCAGACTTTTTACTAACCAGTATATTTTCAGCTGTTTAATGGAAAAAAAAGCAACTGCAGCTACATTCATGCCTCCGTTCTTGAACTATTTCTAAACTCCATTTATGTATCAGTTCATACACTTACTGTGTTTGACACGTTGCCTTTATCTGTTTTTGTACAGTCGTGTCGACTGGGACAGCACCGGCCCATTTCCAGAGGCTACCCCGATGGCATAGTCCTCGTCGGCGGCAGTGGAGCCAAAAACCTGGTGGATCAGCCAGTCAGTGACTGGTTCCTCAAGGCTGCCAGCGGCAACAGTGACGCCTTCACTAAGCTCAAACTCTATGCACAAGTGTGCCGCCACAACCTCGGTAAGTGTCATTTACTGTGACATTTACTGCCAGGTAACTGCCGCAGCTTTCATTGTACACCGTCCCTGGTTCTTCTGCTGCTCGATGTGTGATTACACCAGCTTTCTGTTGAATTCCCACCTTCAACACCTCTTGATTTAGTTATTATGATATTATTGCCTTCGTATTAAAAGGCTAGCTAGAGAACCTTGACTGCTTGAAAGAGCTTTGAAATACCGAAGAAGTGTGATCAGTGTAGGAGGATGTTAAAGTGGAATAAATGGACTATTTTCTCTTTGAGCGTTTCATGTTATTGATAAAATCTATTGGTGTATTTCTGTTTCTCGCTTCAGCTCCATACCTCGCGTCACAGCCACTAGACAGCTCCCTCCTCACACAGCCCAGTCCCCCGCCCTCGTCCAACCAGTCGTCATCCACACAACTGTCTAGCTCCACCTCCAGCACAGTCAGCCAGCAGGGCTCGACCAATTCTGCCGGCTCCTCTGTTCCCAACAATAACAGCAGCAGCAACAGTGGGTCCGGAAATGGCTCTGCGTCATCCAACAGCCTCGTGACGTCTTCGGGCCAGTCTGGCAGCACAATACCGTCTGCCAAGCCAAACTCTTTTCCCCCCTTCGGGAGCATGGCGAGCCAGAGCCAGGGAGGTGGTCCTCAGAGTGGACAGCTGGGACAGCAGGCTGGTACCCAGAATACTGGCACCTCAGGGGACAACTCCAGCAGCCAGACCCAGGGGCCCTCAGAGCCTCCTGAAAGGTACTGCACAACACAAAGCCTGCACACCTTCAACAGAGAGACGACACTGAGACCAAACTGAGTGCTCCTCTTGTCAATGGAATAGACTTTGTTTAGCGATGACTCAATATTTTCCAATAGTCTTTAATGTGACACAGTGTTTAGTAAAGTGTGGACAGAACTGAGCTTAGGCAATAACTGTTCTGTAATGCTGGCCTTCTTGTGTGTTCCCCAGCACTTTGGAACGAGACAAGGTGGGCGTGCCCACAGATGGGGAGTCCCACGCTGTCACTTATCCACCTGCCATCGTTGTTTACATTGTGGACCCCTTTAGCTACGAGGAGGCCGACGGCGGTCCGGGGCCGGTGCCGGCCCACTCCAGCGTGTGGACGCTGGGTTTGCTACGCTGCTACCTTGAGATGCTTCAGTTCCTGCCCCCACACATTCGCAATTCTATTTCTGTACAGGTAAGTAGGCTTCCCAAGAGAGCAGCGTTTTTTATTGCTGACCGTATTTTATTTCGTTTTCATAATGCTAAATGCATTAGGGAGATGACGTTAATCGTGTCAGTGTCGGTGTGTCAGTCACTCCTTAATGGTTAACAGATTGCTCTCAGTAGCTTCGCTGCTAATATATCCATCACCATCAGAAGCAGTAAATTGTCCACAGTACACCCCGAGTGTACCAGAAAAATATGAAACCCTGTGACTGTGTAATCCACTGTGGTAGGATTTACACCACAGCTGCACCCAAGTCGACTCTCAGCAGCTAAATAGTTGACTTTTCAGAGGGAGGACATTTGTCATGTTCTTATGGGCCCTGCTTATATGAGACAAATAATATTCATGTTCTCCACCCTGCTAGAGGGCAGTTTAGCACACCAGAAGAGCAGCCAGCCCACACTGAAACGCTCATGTTTTACCTGTAAAACACACGTTTCAAGGTCTCCATTAATCATTTGTGCTGTCAGAACATGTTTTCACACGGAACAAAACTAAGTTGCTCTGCTCTCAGTCACTCTGCCGTTTGTTTCTATCAGTGTTCTAACAAAGTCATTTTTAAGTCATTTCTCAGACTGTTACTGTGACGTAGTTTTAAAAAAGAAAAGAAATAAAATACAGTTATTCTGAACAGAGGAGATTCGACTTGGGGGCATCTTACAGTTAATCTAAATTGTTTATGTTTATGGAGCAGCCCTGATGTATACAGAGGTATATTGGACTGCGTTGCAAATGTATTATGGATACATTATGAAGAAGAAACCACACGACTGCAAATTAACCATAAAAAGTTCCAATGAAGAGTTTTCCTGACTGATTTAATGCTCACTTCCTACTTTTTCCCCCAAGCTGTAAATATTACATAGTTTTGGCCTTAATATTTAAACATGTCAAGTACATTTGAAAGCTTAACCTTATTCCTCTATTCGAGAGCACTTTGGCTCAAAGTCTGTCGTATTAAATGTATGATACTAAATAAGAGGACTGGCCTTGATGTCGATGTGGAGTGTTGTGAGGATGTTCCAGTTTGGTTCCTTGTGTCTAACAGCTTGTCTTCTGTCCCTCAGATTGTCCCGTGCCAGTACCTGCTCCAGCCAGTACGAGGTGAAGACCGTCATATCTACGCCCAGCACCTCAAGTCTCTAGCGTTCTCTGTGTTCGCTCAGTGCAGACGGCCGCTGCCCGCCTCCACCAATGTGAAGTCACTGACGGGCTTCGGCCCGGGCTTGGCCATCGACACAGCATTGAAGAGCCCCGAGGTAAATGCAATGCACAGCCAAGTTGTAGCAGTGGCGCTCTAATTGCTTTGACATAATCCATCTGCAAAGCAGAGACAGCTGTTAGCATGCAGTTGCAGTTCAGTTCTTTAGCTGCTTCCTTTTGGCACAATGAGTTAGCATTAGCATGCTAGCCTCCTCGGTCGTCTGATCGATATGTGAGCAAAGAGAGGCTGGCACTATAGCCCCAGCAGCAGCTTTTTGGTTGCTTACAGCTTTCCAGCAAGACATGAACCTGACCTGATATGACCCTGCCTCTTGCTCCGGCTGTGTTCAGTCAGCCACTGAAAAGAAAGAAGGCAATGAGATATAGAGTTTTTAGCGCTAACCATCCTCTGAGTTTGCTTCTTTTTTTTTTTTCTTGCTGGAACAGGACCAAAGGAACTTGTAACCCTCTGCTACTCTAGAGTTTTCTTTCCATTATCTGCTTGGGTAGCTCCCTGAGACCTTCATAATGGGATCTTGACTCCCGGTTTAGACAAAGGGGCGCTTTAGATCAGGACCTAATTCAGTCGACTTCCTTCCTCACAGCAGGTGCCACCTTTTCCCTTCAACACAGAGGCAAACCTTAAGCTGCCTTGCTGGGATACCAGGGATATTGATGGGAGAATGGGAAGGACACAATGGTGTTCGTTGTTTGTACAGATATCTAATATGTAAACAGAAGTGAGGGTTCAAAGGACACATTTTCTACTACACATTTTCTTGCAGCTTTATATACGCAACATCCAATCAAGCTTTGGCAAATTCTGCATGTGTGGAGCAGATTCATTTCTGTGGAAGAATTTGTCCTGAATCTTTTCTCCTCCCTGTGTGCAGAGGCCAGAGTGTCTGCGGCTGTATACACCTCCGTTCATCCTGGCACCAGTAAAGGACAAACAAACAGAGCTCGGGGAGACATTCGGTGAGGCGTCGCAGAAATACAACGTGCTGTTTGTAGGATACTGTTTGTCCCACGACCAGCGATGGCTTCTGGCTACGTGCACTGACCTGTATGGGGAACTTCTAGAGACCTGCATCATCAACATAGACGTGCCCAACAGGTAGAGACACAATCAGCACTGCACTGTAACCTACCATCTTTCTGCTTTTTATCACCATCAACACTTAACGTCACTCCATCTTCAGACTTATTTGTTTTTTCCTCACTTTGTGTTATGTTGGGGTTTAGAGGCGGATACACTCAAAAAACAAACAAAGCATCTGCTGACAGAAAAAGGCATTTTGCAAGTAGTTTCCCAGCTTTGCCTGTTGCATTTGTTTGAATGTTGAACGTCGTAGCGTTCATGCCAGTGTAGTAAAGTGCTGAAAGTGACTTGACACCATCCTGCTCACTCCTGACTGGTTAATTTTTCTCACAAAAGGTGCGTATCAGCTGTTAATGACACTTAAAATGTGTCTGCTTGATATCTAAACTGTGATTTCTTCATCTGGTATCTCATACTCGCTGTCAAATGACACTTGGTGCTGAAATATATGTAAATTGGACCTGAGAGGAAAAGCGCATGGCTGTCAGTCGAGTGCATATTCCTGAGAAGAGCCTGGGCGCACAGTATATTATTTTATCAGCCGCTTCTGAATAGTTACGATGTGTTTACATTTTGAGAGTGTGTTTTGACACGGCTCTATGTGTTCCACAGGGCGAGGAGGAAAAAGGGATCGGTTCGGCGGCTCGGCCTGCAGAAGCTGTGGGATTGGTGCTTAGGACTGGTGCAGATGACATCTGTTCCCTGGAGGGTGGTGATTGGTCGATTAGGCAGGATAGGGCACGGAGAGTTAAAAGGTAAGGAGGAATATAATAAAATGCAGCATGTGTTCATACCAGCGTGTCGCTCGGTCACTCATCCCGTACGTCTCCTCTCTTGATGCCCCAGACTGGAGCATTCTGTTGAGCAGGAGAAACCTCCAGTCGCTCAGCCGGCGTCTCAAGGAAATGTGTCGGATGTGTGGCATCTCCGCCTCAGACACTCCCAGCATCCTCAGCGTGTGCTTGGTTGCCATGGAACCGCAGGGATCCTTTATCATCATGCCAGGTACAATGTGTGCTTGTGACAAAGATTTTAAATACGCTTCCTATCTGTTTGAATGTGAGTGACATTACTCCACCCGGAGAGGCAGCTCTGATCTGTGTTTGTGTGTGTGTGTGTGTGTGTGTGTTTGTGTGTGTGTGTGTGTGGCATGATGGATGGCAGCAGCATATCACAATGCATGTCCCCACCTTGTCCAGAGCAGATTGATGGCAGGGAAGATCGTGTACCTTTCGCTCATAAAGCACTACCTCTCAGATGCCCATTGATCTCAATGCAGCGTGATGGAGAGTCAGATCAATGGGTTTATTTTGGGAAACGAGTGGGGGATTGTCAGTGCATCATACCGGGATTGTGTTGAGCTATGCTGGGCTGAGGACATCTCCTTTTCTAAAAACCTCCTCGAGCTGAAACAGATTAGCGAAGCTGTGTTAGCCTCAGATGACTTTGACTAAAGGGGGCTGGCGCTAAACATAACAGCTGTTCTGACATTTTAAATCTAGTTTCTTACATGATGTACATATGAGGAAACATTTTTAATACATTTTTAAACCTCACCTCTGTGACTCCAGCTTATCCAATCAATTCAGCCGTGTATTAATATTTAAACAGTCATTTCTTTCCGTTTGAATGCTGTAGTTGAAAGTGGGGTTATTTTAATCACAGTTAAAGCTTAAATTCGCAGCTCAGGTGAAGATATTACTTGTGTATGATGAACATGCTCGTTATTATGCTGCAATTAAATGAAATCAGTTTAAAACCAGCGAAATCTGTAGAATTTGCTCAGTGAAGGTCAGTTAATTGATTGTGTCCGTGCTAGATGAAAGGATTGTGAGAAGGACTCCCTCCCGTTCTGTTTGATTCTCCTCCTTCGCCGCTCTGTTCATCGACCGTCTCTCCCTCCCTCCATCAGACTCTGTGTCGACGGGCTCAGTGTTTGGCCGCAGCACCACCTTGAACATGCAGACGTCCCAGCTGAGCACCCCCCAGGACACCTCCTGCACCCACATCCTGGTCTTCCCCACCTCCGCCTTCGTCCAAGTCGCCAGCTCCAATTACACCAACATCGACACCAACATCGACATTCTGAACGCCACCACTGGTCAGCAGCGCCGCTTCATCTATCTTGCAGTCATTCTGTTGTGTTTCTAATTGAATGTGGCTCATCCTGTTTGCTGGACCCCAGACAAACTCACAGCGACGTACTGCTTCCTTGTCTGTGCTGTTTGTTTGCTTCCCTTCGTTAGTTGAGGGCCTGTGTTGTCGTGCTGTGATGCTTAACACGTCTGCAGCACCTTCAGCTTATTTACTTTATTAAAAAAAGGATTGTTGTCAGAAATGAAGTGAATGTTAAACTGACCTCTATCAACGTATACTGTGCAAGTTCCTCATGTAGATTGTCCTATTTTAACACACAGATTATAAGGGAAGGACGTTTTCGAACGAGCGTTTTGGTGCTTTTCACAGACATCAAGTTTATTTATTCCCAAACTTCTTCAGTTGCACACCTATTGAGTTACTCTCCTGCTCTCTACAGATGGGTCTGATGCCATCGGGATCTTTGACCTGTTGGACCAGGAGAACGAGCTAGTGGACCCAGACATCATTAACATCTCACCCACCACCTCACCAGTACACTCCCCTGGCTCTCATTACCACCACGGAGGTGACGGCAGCAAGGTGAGGCAACACGTACACACACACACACACACAGTCAGCTGAAGAATAACACACAACATGACAAATAGGAAGCAGAGCTAATGCTGAGTTTGCTCCTTGTTGCAGGGCCAGAGCACCGACCGTATGGAGTCTCATGAAGAGGTTCCTAACCTCCTGCAGCAGCCTCTGGCACTCGGCTACTTCGTGTCCACGGCCAAAGCCGGCCCACTACCTGACTGGTTCTGGTCAGCCTGTCCGCAGGCTCAGAACCAGTGTCCACTCTTCCTCAAGGTAAAGCTCCCTGCCTGCTCATATGTTCATTTAGTTGTTGTTTGTCGTCCAGAACCAAGCTGCTACAGTAAACCGGTTAGACCTGACCCTGTTCTTTGATGATTAGTTTTCCTTAACCCACTGAGTCAAAGCAACATGTCCTGCCTGTTGTTTAAATGACACTTATACCATGGTCACATTAAGTGTGTAGCGTACTGGACCATTCACAGGTAGCGTACATTATTAGGTACGGCAAAACAAGACCACGTGCTTTCATTTTGGGATTGTTGTGTGACTTCAGAGTGTGTGTAATATGGCTAAGTTGACAGATACAGACTACAGTAAACTGGTAAAAGTTTTACTTGATTATTTAACACTGGGCCCCCTGCAGGACGATCGTCTTCACCACTACTCTTAGCTCTCTAAAACATCAGTAGTGTTTACACGCTTTATTAGGATCCATGTGTGTGGATAAGGATGTGATGCCTGTTTGGTGGATTTGCCTGCTGTTTTGTCATATTTGTGATGTGAATGGTGTGTTTAATGAACAACGGGCATTAAGACGTGTGTTGGTGTATGTGAGAGCATCTCCTGATCTGGAGTAAGGTGTTAGTAATATTTATTCTGGGAATTTGTGGATTTTATATGGGAAAATGAATGAGATTCATAATGTAGCGTTTATATGATTCATCTTTATTTCACAACTGAGTATTGAAGATACCAAGTTGGTTTGTCTGACGTTGGCGGTAACGCCAGATTCACTAACGATATGAAGGGATGGATTCTCCATTTACTTGATCAGCTTGTTATTGTGAGACGGTGTGTACATGTCCATGTAAGGCCCTAACACTGTTTACAACCCATTGTCATCTTAGTGAGAACCGTATTAATGAATAATAATAAGTACAATTTTGGAGTTTTCACATACATAATAAAGGTTTCTCAAATCTTAAGCTGTGTTGTAAACAGGCAACTTGTTAATCAGATCCAAGTTTGACAGGTGAAACTATAATAATAATAATTTAATACAGACCTGATGTCGTTGTTGTCTGAATGCAGAAAACATTCCCATAAATATAAGAACAATGCTTCAGTGGGAAGTAAACAGGTTTTAACTGGGATATCCCCACAGTCTGTCACAACAATACGTGGATCAAAAGACGGCTATAGTTGCTGTTATATTAAATTAAATGAAGCGTTTGTCAGCTCTGTTTGTAGTTTTAGAGATGAGACTACTTTCAGCTGTTGGCCAACGTGATTCAAACAACAGAAAAAGATGAATGTGGATGAACTGTAGAGTCCATCAGGACCAGTGGCCACCAACCTTTTCCCAGCTAAGATCTACTATATATACTTAAATATAGGTTAAGATCTAGGATTCAGAAAAAAAAGACATATTCAGATGACATACAATTATGTGAAGACGAAGTGTGAACTGAAAGATGCTCGGCTTCTCTCAGAGTCAGCCTCCAGGGTAGAGGTGAAAATAAGAATGACTACATTGAAAGAAATTCACTTTAGTTGAACTGAGTAAGGAGAGCAGCGCAGAGTTTCCCTCGTTAGGCGCCACGTGACAACATAAAGGAAACAGGTGACGAGGAATTATACTCAGTGTTTCAGTCCAAACTGAGGAAAGCCTCCCAGTGCTCACTAAGTGCTCTGTAGTCTCACAAGTCCAGTCCAGTCCGGTCCAGTGCAGCCTGTCAGTCAGCCGGGTCGCTGCTTTGTTTTGATGATTTCTATGAAAAGGCCATCTCACACAGAGAGGCGGAGCCAAAACCGGCTCTGACCTTCAGTGCACAGGAGGAGAGGAGAGGGAAGTTCTCCCTCCTCACTAATCCTAAAAAAGTTTCCCTTCTTTGCTTTTCAATGTCACTCTGCTCTTCACTTATTTACATGTCCGGCTCATTTGGAGGAACATGCAGCCGGCGCTCTGACAGTCACTGGGTTTGTGATGAATCTGACAAGTCCTCCATGTCATGCATTTGCTGAAGACACCTGTCAAATTCAGCTGCCACAATTGTTCAGGATGTGATTCTCTCACAATCTGTGGCAGCGTCTCCAGGTTTTGGCAGTTTGTAAGTCTCCTGTTTCTTAACTGAGAAGTCCACTTTGGCTTTAAGTGGGGCTGCAGTACTAATCATGTCACCCAGGGAGAGGTTAAAAACAAACTGTTAAATCCTCCTGGACTGTATTGTAGGCCTAACATTTAGACGTGTGTTGCCTCCACAACATCAGATTTGTGCATCTTGTTAATTTGATCCTCTCTCTGTCTGTTTGGAGGGATAGTCACTAGAGGAGTTTGTTTAAAGATGGTCAATATAAAGACAAAAACAAATATTTTCTGACTGATCTTTAGCCGTTTCTAGTTGACCCGTCAGTGTTTTTATCACTGACTAATCGGAACACGTTCCATCTGAACATAAAGCTGTGAACACACACAACCAGAGCGTGTGAGTGTGCGTGTTGCTCGTTAACATCGGCTCACCCCATGAAACCGAAACCACTTCATAATTAATGGGACTCATTCACTAAATTCACAAGACAAACCAGATGATAGTTAAAAGCTTGAAATGAATGGAGATGAATCGTCAGTGACACCAACAGCGGTGAGAAGAGGTTGAGATGATAAAACCCTGTGTGACTGTGTGGATTTAATTGCTGTGCCCTGTCCATACAAACCCAGATAAATAACAGACAACGGACCGGGCAGTCAGAGGAAAGCTCCATGAAATAAAATAAAGGCTTTATTCTCTAATGAGCATCACTGGGAGGATATGTCCTTTGGGATAAAATGACTTTGTGCACATGTTTGGTCATGTATGGTGGGAGATGTTCTGTGTGCAGAGCTGACGGCTGGCCTGAGTGGACCTGCTGTGGCTGGTGTAGCTGTTGAATGAATGACATGAACAGTGTGATCAGTGTAGGATGCTGGTGTTGTGATGCCTTTAGATGTTCAGGTGGCGGCCAAAACATGAACAAAAGACACTAAACTGCAGGTTTGTGCAGTAATAATGCATTGCTCGGCCGAAGTACATAAAATAATTGTGTCAAGGTTTGTTTTTATGTGTTTTCCATCAACAAAAATAATTAGTTTTTTCCAAAATGGTAGACAACGGGTTATGGTTTAGCATTTATAGCAGACCTCAGATCAGTTGAGTCAGCAGCCGTCTTATGTGACGCTGTGTTCGTCTCATTCTTTTATGTCTCATTTGCTGTTTAACTGCGTTTTAGAGCTTTTTCATGAACACACTCCTGCTCTGCTCTTCTAGAAACACTTTCCACCAGTTCTGTGTGCAGGCCAGTGAAGTTTTTCTGCACCAAACTGGGATTATTGTTCAGAATGTACTGTGTGGTACATGATCAGGGTTCCCACACATCCTGGAAAACCTGGAAAATGATTGAGCAATGTTCCAGTCATGGAAAATTAGGAAAAAAGGTCAAATGTCCCAGAAACGGTTAAATTATCCTGGAAAATGATTCGTCCTCCCAACTCCAATTTGTCATGCTAATTATTCCGCTGTGATCTGTGGGTGTGTTTGCATTATTCTGTGATATATTTGTCATAATTAATTTTCATAGATAAATTATAGCCATAGACGGCACATCAAATGTCTGAGTAACAAACAGTCTGAGTAAATGCAAGCTGCAGCTGAAAACACTTTCAAAGAATGAGGAGACAGGGCAATGTATGGCGTGATAACTTGTGTCTGTAGCAGCTGAAAATGTCCTGGAAAAGTCCTGGAAAATAATTTCAGGGGAAGAGTGGGAACCCTGATCAGCATTTCCTTTAATTGCTTACAGCTCAAACCAGAGGTTGAGACTTTTCTCATTAAGGAGCGTTCCCCAAATGATGCTTGATTTCTGACCAGGCAGACAGCAGCCCTGACCGAAGCCCTTGTTGTGGGGGGGCTGAGACTCATTAAAACAGTAAAACGAGTCGTAAACACAAAGAAAGACTGCCCGAGGAAACTGTGGCTCATTTTCCAGCCCTTCAAGATTAACGCTGATATGTTGTCTAACTGAGTGACACACAGAGACTGAAGTGGAGCCTTGTTGTGTCTGATCTGCTCTTCAGAAAACAGGGACTGTGGTAGTGTGGGGCTTCGTTAGAGCCACAGAGCCTTTAATTAAATTATGTATCTTTGTTTAAAAATGCACACAGACAGATGTAATCCACTTCAACAGAGCTGTACTGAGCAGCTTCAAGATATTTAAAATATGTGATTGGGAGGGAAGGAAAGGAGGAAAGGATGGAGTAAGGAGAGAGAGGAAAGGAGGAAAGGGTAAGGTAAGAAGAGAGAGAAGGAAAGGAGGAAAGGATGAGGTAAGGAGAGAGGGAAGGAAAGGAGGAAAGGATGAGGTAAGGAGAGAGGGAAGGAAAGGAGGAAAGGATGAGGTAAGGAGAGAGAGAGAAGGAAAGGAAAAAAGGATAAGGTAAGGAGAGAGAGGAGGAAAGGATGAAAGGATGAAGTAAGGAGAGAGAGGAAAGGATAAGGTAAGGATAGAGGGAAGGGAAGGAGCAAATGATGAGGTAACGAGAGAGAGGAGGAAAGGAGGAAAGGATGAAGTAAGGAGAAAGAGGAAAGGATAAGGTAGGGAGAGAGGGAAGGAAAGGAGGAAAGGATGAAAGGGTAAGGTGAGGAGAGAGGGAAGGAAAGGAGGAAAGGATAAGGTAAGGAGAGAGAGAAGGAAAGGAGGAAAGGATAAGGTAAGGAGCGAGGGAAAGAAAGGAGGAAAGGTCAAGGTAAGGAGAGAAGGAAAGGAGGAAAGGATAAGGTAAGGAGAGAAGGAAAGGGGACATGAAGTGAGGGCTTCAGGAGGAAGGATGCTCTGCTGGAGCTCACCCTGTTCTTTCCTCTTCTGTGCTTTCTTTTCCCTTTTTACTCTCTTTCTTTGCTCTTCACTTCTCCTTGTCTCCTCAGCCTTTCCTCTCCATCTTTTGTTTCCCCTCTTTCTCCATTCCTCCCTTTCTTGTTCTTCCTTTGCTTCTCGTTTTCCTCCTCTGCGTTTCTTCTCTCCTCCAGCTGCTCCTTTGTGGTGAACGCTGGCTCCTGAAAGGAGACGGCATATTTTATATTCTGCTAGACTGTGAAGCAAGCTGTTAGGATCCAACAAGATGCTGTTGTGAAGTCAAACGATGAGCTGAGGCAGCGCACCTGAAGCTGCTTGTTCCTGGAGATGAGGAGTTTAATCTCTTCATCTGTCTCGCTTGCCTTCTTCTTCCACTCCTTTTAAAGTATTTCTCACAGACCACGTCCTTCTCCACGTCCTGCACTGTCCTCTGCACTGTCTCCTTCTAGAGCATCACAGTGCTCCTCTGTTGCTCTTCACTCCTCTTCAGCTCCTTGTCTTGCTGAGTGAGGACATCCAGGGTTTCCCTCTGTGTTCTTGTGATCCTCTGCGTTTTGCTTCAGGATCTCCCACACCTGGATCAGCTCCTGCCTCTGAGGACGACCTGCTCCTTCAGACATCTGTTATCCTCCTTGGAAGACTTCATCTTGTTGGTGGCAGAGTAGAGGGCATCTTTCCCTCCTGATTATTCTGCTGCTGCTTCCTGCAGCTGACCTGGACTGGTTTGGCACGAGGCCAAATGCCTGATAGCTGGAAACACACATGTAGTCGATCCCAACAGAGAACAACACGAGCTGTACAGGTGGTCCTGCAGGTGAAGCTGCTGAAGCTGCTTTCAATATCTGATTATTGAAGGTGGTTCTTTTTTGAGTTTGTTTGAGGTTGTGTTCAGGTCCTAACAAATAAAATATTCTATACTGGTGTAGATACTGACATCGTTGTGTTATTTTGTGAGACTAATAAGTTCCTGGATTTGTTACCTGAATGTAAAAGTGCTGCTAAAATGTTTAAGACAATAAAAGTGAAGTCAGGATGTACAGCACAGACAGCTAATCGCCTGCACTGTTCTGGCTGTGGACTGGTTCTGGAGTGTGTTCTTCAGTGGATTTAGTCTGTCCCAGTGTCTCCTGTCTGTTCGGTGTAAACCCAGACTGACTGAGCTGCTGAGACCAGGGCTGTGGGGACCAGACCACCTGCTGCAGGACTCCCTGCTCTCCTTATGATTGAACGTGTTTTGCTTTTTGACTGGGCTGGATGTTTGGTCTGATTGTCCTGCTGCAGGATTAAACTGAGCAGACGCCTCCTGATTGTATCGTCGTGGATAACAATCTAAACATCTGCAGGGCTTAGCAGTTGTGTAGACGCAGCTTCTGTGAATGCCGGCTCCCATCCATCATATCAGCCTCGCGTCAACACAGAACGTCCTGCGTTTTTGGAGAACCCTGTAATTACAGCTGCTTAGCGTAAAGACGGGAAGCAACAGAACCCGCTAATCAAAACGCTGTTTGTTTGATTTGTATTAAAAAAAGGACACACAGGAAGGTGATGAGGCTGATGAGGGGTCTGTGTTGATTCACTGCCCCCCAGCTAAGACCTGGTTCAGCATGCGGCACCTCATGAAACCACAACTGTGTTTAAAGAGGCAGCGAAGGTGTAAACTGTTAATGAACTGCAAATTGTTTGTTGCATTTCGTTACTTGTGTGACCATATCTGAACACGTCTAATTAAACCCTTGGGTGTAATTGCACAACTGAAAACCGCACATATTAAAAAAAAAAAAAAGCACAGTTTGTATTTGCAGCGATATGCGTTGATTCTAGAGCCGCTTCCAGACTCACCGCTGCTCTCAGTCTGCTGTGAAAAGAGCTGTAATTATTTAGATGAGCTGTAATAAAAGGCTGATGACTTCATTGTAGTACGTCTGACACCCCCTCTCTCCCTCTGCTCTCTCTCTCAGGCCTCTTTGCACCTCCATGTGTCTTCAGTGCAATCAGATGAACTGCTGCACAGCAAACACTCCCACCCCCTCGACTCCAATCAGACCTCAGATGTACTCAGGTAAACAGCACCGCAACACACTCCGCCTCAAGTCAGGCGCACAAATTACCGTCACCACCCTGCTGGCTCTGGTTCCAGGCTGTGCTGTGGATTTGTGGAAGTTGTTTTTTTATGCACAAAGCTCCACATATAGACCTCATGTATGTTTGTTGATTGTAAGCCAGGTTTGTCAGCCTGTCAATGAATTGATTAAAGACCAAGTGTACTTCTTCCTGAACAGATTTGTGCTAGAGCAGTACAACGCCCTCTCCTGGCTGACGTGTGACCCGGCCACGCAGGACCGACGATCGTGTCTGCCCATTCACTTTGTGGTGCTCAACCAGATGTACAACTTCATCATGAACATGTTGTAACCGACGGCCTGTTACAGGAGCCGTGTAAGAGAAGCATTTCACCGAAGAGGAACGCGACAGCTCCAACGGGTGTTTCATCACGAGTGAAGAGAACCAGAGCTGGATCCTGCACCCAGACGGGATTACGCGGCTGCTCAGAGCCTCGCCAGTCCCGTCTCCACATCTGTGGATGTTACTGGTTGAGACAGTCCTGTCCCTGTGATTTAAAGACATGCACATAGAGACAAGGGAATAAAGAAGAGGGGCAACCCAGAAGTTAAGTCGCAATTATTGAACGTGAGAGAATGACAGATTGGCTGTCATGTACAGTAGCATGGCAGCGCAGTCACTGGCCAGTCTGTATCGGAGAGACGAGTCTATCTGTAAAGTTATTGGAAGAAAAGGGACATATTTGATCAAGGAAAAACTCAAGAATGGATCTTTGGTTTTAAGACAAGAAATTCCTTTTTATTCCTTTGGATGAAATAGTATCCAAATGAAATGCCTGCATCTATCTTATTTATTGTAAGTTTTTAAATGTATAATTTGTCTTATTTCTTAACCTCTTTTATATATAAAAAATGGAGAAGGTTTATATCACCTTCCTGCTTTAAAGCAATTGGTCTAAGATATATGTAATCGTCTTAATTAATAAAACAACCAGGAAAAATCCCATAAAAATTAAATAAAGTCCCAGTAGGTTGCTTTTAGAGTATTATTTTTTGTAATGGAGACAGAATATTTGTATTGTCACAATGTACAGAAGAATTAGAGTGGAGAATTATGCTTCATGCCTGTGAGCATGAAGGACTTACAGCAAAGCTGTAGCTTCAGAGGACTTGTACAGCAATGAACTTCACTGTGTTCAAATAAAGAGGTACATTGTTGTATATAGTATTTTATACCACACATTTAGACACAAAACCAAACGGCAATATATATAAATAATTATATATGAATGCCATGCCAGCAGCTGGTGGTATGGCTTCTGTTTTAGGAATAAAGTGCGTCAACTTATTTTCCTGTGCTTGTGTTTATTGCTCTGGGGAGGGGGACTGTGATGTGCAATTGGACACCGTAGTGGAGTGGAAGGAGAACGATTGGCTTCTCTTGGAAGTACCTCAGGTTTGATCCTCTTTTGTTTTTTTTTTTTAACAGGTGAAAGAAAACGAGAGCGAGAATGAGTGTGTTAAATGCAGACGAGCAGTGTCCTTTTCAGCACATCCTTCTAATTCACTGTACCTCTCCTCACTCTGATTGGCTGAGGTCCTCTTTTGGCACCACTTCTGATTGGTTATGGATACATTTAGACCAATCCCATTTTACTTCACTGTGAAAGTAAATGTGTGGTGTAAATGAACTTTAACCAGCTCTGTGGTTACGGACGGCTGCCCATTGGACATGCAGTGTTTGTTCAAAGAGGAAGATGTCCTGTCTGGATCTCCTTCAGAGGAAACTGTGCTACTGAGAATCCACTGATGTTGCTCTTCATCTTGCATATTTGTCGACGTTTGTCGGCTTTAAAATTTGACCATCAAGATGTATTTGGTCTCCTTTTGAGTGTAGATAAATACATTCAGTATTTAATAAACCTCTGAACATTTATTTTGCCATGTTTTCTTTTTGGAGAATCATGGTCGTCCGCAGCAACCATCTGCTTGTACTACACAGTAGATCTGCGAGCTTGTTACCGCGCTCTCTATTCACAAGTGGGAAAGGCATTGAAATAACCCTGCATAATAATTTGAGTCAGATATCTTACTTGTAAATTGCTGAATTGCCCCTGGGTCATGTAGTAGCAGCTGGCAGCTCATTCTTTTGAGAATTTCCTGCATTTCCTCTCGCTGTCAGCAGCCTTTGAGTAAACAGAGGTCCTGCTCTGTTTTCCTTCATTTCTCAGCAACTGCTGTCAATGTGCCCTTGAAAAATGTGGTGGAGTTTACACTGACATGGTGTCAATGACTGGGGAGGTAGAAGTCTGCCACATTGAGGCAAGTGCTCTGAACGTTGAGGAATCGATGGACACTTGGGATGTTTGATTGAGGCCTCTTGTAGCCGTAAACCCAAGTATGTCAGGCCAACTGTGATTATAGTAATGTGTGGTTTTATGACTGCAACAGATTAATTAATGCTCATTAAGGGATGGTTACCCTGGAGTTGGCAGAAACAATGATATTCTAGAAATATATTATGAATATCATGTTATTAATACACACTAATAAACTGAATCAACCAGCAGCAGGAACTCTGTCTGG
>NW_007578106.1:171533-179932 GCF_000690725.1 Stegastes partitus | reverse complement strand
TCGCGCTGCCTCCAGTCAGTCAGTCAGCGCCGCTCCGCCGCACTGACAACATCAGTTCCTTCACGTGCACAATGACATTGTGTTCACTGTAGATACAGATGAGGTCCAATCGGAAACTATGACAGACAGGACGTGAACAATACAGCGCTAAAAACATTTCCATGAGCCGACCGGCTTCAGCCAGGACCAGTCATTGATGTAGGACTGCCCCGTAACGGTAGACCGTAGGGGCTGACGGTACACAGCAGAGTCCGAGGTCTGAAGGCCTCGATGGTGACATTTCTGTTTAAAGACTCAGTTTCATCTTAATAAGTGAGGTAAGGGCGCTCTTGTTGAATTGTTGTTTTTACTTGCGACGTGTACACGACGGAGACAGACCAGCAGCAGACTGGAGTATTGTCCTCTTACAAACTAGCCTAGCCTAGCCTAGCCTAGCTTAGCTTTAGCTGTTAGCTGGCTAGCACCATGCTAAGAGTCGCTCTAAAAGACCAGGGGGCAGTGAATGAGTGCTAGTAGCTAGCCAGCTAGCTAACTACTAGCTAACGTTAACAATATAACCTCCCAGTTAAGAGTTGAGGGTTTCTTAGCTATATTATACGTGCTTTGACAACATTTCTGCGTACGGCTCGTGTTTTAAGACGTTTCGATCCAGAGCAAAAAATATTCACGTCAGTTGAAGTTAACAACAATTGATTTTCCCAGTAGTAGTTAGCATTAGCGGGAGTTAGCAGCGATGGGCAGCTTTTAGCTTGTTTCGTTTGCAACAGTTAGCGTTGTTTGTTTGTTTGTTTGTTTGTTTGTTGTATCTGCTCGATCAAACGTCTGGACAAATTGCCATTTAGCACATCACCATGAGCCAAATAACGTCAGAGTTATTAATGTAGACATGAACAGTAACGCACAGTGTGACAGCCGTTACTCAGTCTACTGTCAGCACAACTTCTGCTCGTCTTTGTGTACTTTATTTACAGTTAGTGCAATGTTTCCTACACTTTTAAATCAGTGCATTATGACCCACAAAAAGCACTCTTAATCTGCATCAGGTGGCATCAGATTCTGCTTCTTAAATTCTCTTTTAAAGTCTACATGTGGTGTGTTCCCCCCCAGCTTTGGGTCTGGGGAGATGGCAGACAGTGCAGGGCTGCAGTTCGTCAGCCCCTATGCGTTTGAAGCCATGCAGAAGGTGGACGTGGTGCGTCTGGCTGCCCTGAGCGACCCAGAGCTCAGGCTGCTGCTGCCCTGCCTGGTGAGGATGGCTCTCTGTGCTCCTGCTGATCAGAGCCAGTCGTGGGCGCAGGACAAGAAGCTCATCCTCCGCCTGCTCTCTGGAGTGGAAGCTGTCAACTCCATCGTGGCGCTGCTGTCGGTGGACTTTCATGCCTTGGAGCAGGACGCACGGAAGGAGCAGCAGCTCAGGTACAGCTCACTCTCACATGAAATAGCTGCAGTCTGGTAAAGCAGAGAATGTATGGCATGTTTTCTTTATTCATCAAGTCATACAAAATGTGTTGTGTCTCCTCTGCCAGGCACAAGGCGGGCGGCTCGAATGGGGAGAGCATCCTGGTGTCACAGCTGCAGCATGGCCTGACCCTGGAGTTTGAACACAGCGATCCCCTCAGGAGGCTCCGGCTGACCCTCAGTGAGCTGCTGGCCATCATGAACAAGGTACAGTCGGAGCTCCTCACAGAATTCACTGAACCACAAGACATTGGGAAGGTTTTTTTATTTGTGGTTTCAAGGAACAAATAACTTAAATGTGATTTTTAAGTGTTGATTGTAATGATTGTTCCCATGATGCTGCTTTTAAGCTTCCTGAGTAACTACAGCTGTTAGGAGACTGCACACAAGAGGGACTGTGTTGGTATCAGCAGCCTAAATGTGAGCTGCTGCTTTTGTGTATAGTGTACAGATGTGATGGATGCTTGGATATTGACAGGCAGAGTGATGTAAATCTAAAAACAAATTAAGGCATGAAAGACTTCAGCACAAACTAATGAATGATTAAAAATATCTTACTCGTGGAAATTATGTCTCAGATGAAAGAGACAAGATTGCACAGCTTTTATTTTTTAAATTGTTCATCAAAGCTTATTTTGGTTCGAGAAATTACTGCTAAATTTCTGGCAGCTGCTCCCACATTGATTGAAATTAAATATTTCTCCGCGCTGCAACTGTCCCTAAGTAGTTTAATCTTCATCTAATAGGGTGATTGATCCACACAGTCTGTCTCCTGCTCCCTTGTCGTTCCTCAGGTGGCCGACTCCAACGGAGAGTTCTTCTTGAAGTCCTCTGAACTCTTTGAGAGTCCCGTGTACTTGGAGGAGGTGGCAGATGTCCTCTGCATTTTACAAGCAGGTATGCAGCTCTTTTTTTTAATCTTCCTAATAGTTTTACTTGAATGTGCCACAGCTGTGTGCTCGTTGCAAATCATAGATGCTGATGCACGGTGGATGTTTTATTAGCTGTGCAGAATTACTGTTCAAACAACAGGATGTCAGATGATGATGTCAGGCAGCGTGGAGACGGGATGTCACTTAAAAGCTGGGTTTAAATGATAACTGTTCCTCTCTGCTCACTGTCTCACTGCAACACACTCACACTCTCACACACACACACACACACACACACACACACTCACACTGCAGACAGCAAGCTGCCTCCAGAGCAGAGAGGTCCTGGGCCGGCACAATGAAACAGACTTTGGGGTGTAGTTTACTGGAGTTGACAACAACAGTGCTTGTTATCCATAAGTGCAACAAAGTGTGCCAGTAAGGGAGACAGAAAGCATGAGAGTAATTTATCAAACAGCCGCGAACAAAGACAACATACAGAGAAATGCCACCTGTGTGAGCGCTCTGCCCAGAATCATCTCACCGTCCCTTCTTCATCCACAGCTCGTGTGTTTTCAGTCACACAGAGCTCCTCGATTTAACGGCAAACTGCTGTGAACACGTTAAAGCACAGTGTTAATAGTATGTGACAGTTTAGCCTAATTAGCTACGTGGTTTATTTTCAGTTAAATTCTGTTTGACAGTGAAACCGACCAATCCGGTCCCCTCTCAGCTGAAGCACCTCGCAGTGAATCAGAAGGACGGAGGACAGAGCTGATAACCGATATGTTGTAAAAGACTCTGAGCCCAATGGTTTAATCATTACTCATTCAGAGAGGATGTGAGTTTATTCTGATGCTTTTTGTAGCCTCGACATTCTTTTTAATAAAGACATAATATCTGATGTTAAAGCTGTGGTACGCAGAAATCTAGAAAAGGAAAAAAAAGACAGCATTTGATAATACGGCCCTCTACCTGCAGAACAGCTCCTTTCCATTTCTGTCCTCGGCTTGTTGTGCACAAGCTTGACCATAAACGTGACCAACACATGAAGCTCAGGCAGCCATACCTGCAGCTGTGTGCTACAGTCAGCAGAAGGTTCAACTATCAGCAACGCTCAACAGCTCATGAGCAGCTTACATGGTAAACGTACCGATGCAACCAAACCTACTGCTGCAACACACACACACACACACACACACACACACACACACACACACACACACACACACACACACACACACAGGACGATGGAGTGAGCAGCCTGCCTGTCCACGAGAAGAGTGACAAGCTCAGCATGAAACAATTCCTGGATGTAGCTCCACTTCTGAGAACACTTTGCTGATACTGATGAATGGTTCCACGTGTTTATTGTCAGACTCGTCCACCATCTTCTGCTTCTCGGGTTGCTTTATAGTGTTGCAGTTGTTGCAATGCCGGATTTTCTGCCATTAAATCCGACTTTCCACCCCATGAAGGGACACGCATGCACAGCTGCACATATGCAGCCGATAAACAGCCAAAAGGAACGACGACGTCTCTCTGAAAAGACCTGCGATTGGCCAGAGTGTCTCAATATGTGCGTTAAAGCCTGACGTCTAGCTTCCTCTCAGACCTCTTCAATTCCAAACTGGTAAAAAACTTTAATTGTGCACAGTGACGCCAGAAGATCTCTGCTGACCTGAGCTTTAATCGCTGTGCATAATAAAATAAAGCACCTTCGACTGTGACACATGATACACATCAGTCACCATTAGTGGCCCCAAAATTACACATGAGAGCAGCAACAACACGATTCAAAATGCCTTCAGTGTTACAGGCGGCACATGCAAGATTAGCTTAGATATAGAAATGTGTTGCCTGATGCTGAAGCTCCAGAATGACAGAATCAGTCCAAACTGTTCCACATTGGACTGTTCAGGCTCTAGGACCGTACAGTTCTATTTGATGGATTCACTCACTGGTGATATGCCATGTGATATGCAGAGTTTCTGAACATAGGATGGCGCTTTTTGTGGTGAGACTAATCAACCATAAGCAGTGCAGCTCAAACGCCAGCAGACGGCTGTCTTTAGTGAAGGATTCCTTGTTGTAGAATCAGTCTGAGGATGTACATCATAGGGACGTTTCTGACAAAGAATCAGAAACTACGACATCTGCATAATCCTGTTACTGCTGTTGATAGTTAGATTTGCACCATCTAATATTTATTACATATTATATGTATATAAGTTATTGGATCCTGAACAAACGCTCTCCCGTCTTGCCTGTACTACTTGTATGTACAGCAACATGACAATGAACTTGATTTGATTTGATTGATCTCAGAAAAACCAGCAAATCCTTGTGTGAATCCTGAAAGCAGTCCACTCCAGTGTTGTTGTCTTCTGCATTTGACAAAGTGTGTTTATCCTTCTTTGTCTCAGAGCTGCCCTCCTTGCTGCCCATCGTGGACGTGGCAGAAGCTCTACTTCACGTCCGCAATGGCGACTGGTTCCTGTGCCTGCTGGTTGCCAACGTTCCCGACAGCTTCAATGAAGGTAATTCATCTGTCTCGCCACGCTGCGCATGCTGTCGGCAGATAGAGCGGCCGGTTAATGACTAGTTTCATGTGGTTAGTCTGGACGACACCAGACATTCCTTCAGAAGCTCTCTGCGATAGCTTCATTACATTCATAGGCGGCTAGTTATTGAGTTGCAGCCCTATGTTTTTTAACTTTCTCGCTTGGCTTGATTTCCTCTCTTGCTTCTCGCCACCGGCCCAAGGGTGTGCACATTTGTCTTTGATGATGAACATTACTGTCTCGCTCTGACTCACGGAGTGCTGCGTGTGCTCGGAGAGACTCATTAGAAGAAAATGCCTGTTGTCTCCGGTGCCTCCTTATCGCGCAGAGGGTCAGAGCTGAGTCAATAGCGTGTTTGTGTGCTACACAGCAGGCAACAGCAAGAAGTCCTCTTGGCTTTGTTACTGGAAAAAGACCTTGTTTCATTGAATTAAAAGTGAAATGAATTGATCCGAGGGTGAAGTGTGGGAAGCGGTTCTGTCGGGAATCATCAAGGTGTGTCATGTTGAACAGCAGCCGGGAGCCACACCTCCCTCCACCGGCTGCAGTGTGGCATGTGAAATAATCCAGAGGTAGATGGAGACTAATGTCATTTAGGGAAAATGAGATAATGTGAAATAAAAGTTTATGGAGGCGATGACTCGGCCATGACGCTGCAGAAATTATGTTACCGTCAGTGATGCTCAGAAAGTTCCAGGAAAGGAAATTCATCAGTCCAAATTATGTTGTGGTATTTAAATGTCTGTCATTGCAGTGTGCAGAGGTCTCATCAAGAATGGAGAGCGTCAGGATGAAGAGAGCGTGGGTGGTCGGCGCAGGACCGAAGCCCTCAGGCAGCTGTGTCAGATGAACCCCTCGCAGGCCCTCAACATCAGAGCCATGGTGGTGAGTTCCTCTGTTCAACTATCAAGTGTCCCTTTACTCTGACATCTCCACACAGTGTTTTTTTATTTGCTGGAAGACACATCATGAGGTAGGTAGACAGGCTCAGAAGCACAGATTCAGACTTCCAGGGTTTCATACGTAAAAAACCCTGAAGGTCCTTTTCATATCTGCAAGGGGACACATGACATACATGTCCACATAAGTCCTTGTGGGTGCAACCAAACATGTGTCACTGACAGACTGTTATCACAAAAGTCGATTCTCTATCTCCACCCAGACCTTTAGAACTCATCATCACAGAGCTGTTATTGAAGTAGTCAGTGCCAGACTTTGGAAGTGCTCAGATTTGTACACGCTTTCCCTCGACTGTGCCTAACGCAGTGGGAAGTTCTACATTCTCCAGAAATCCACCCACTGTGTTCGACACACCTCAGGAATAATCAGTGACACGGTGCTGCAGCCTGTAACTCGCTGCTGTATCCTGCAGAAAGTGCAATGTCACGTCCTCACAGGAACATCCGCGGGAGCCGCAGGTGTTTCTCTGCATTCGATACGAGGGACAATGTGACCAAAACCGTCTAAATATGCAGCTTTGATACACAGAGATGAGTTTTTAGAGGCTTCATCAGTGAGCTTAATATGATTCACAACATCCCAGAATCATTCATTTCAGATGAGGAATGGATTCTGTTATCTGGGAGCTGCTTTATTCCACTACACATGCATTTGTGCCACATTTATTTTTGCTACCCTGGATTTTTTTTCCTATTAATTATGCATGTGCAAACTAAAATTAATACTTGTTAGCGCATTTTTTAGCATCTCCTCCTTTGCTGGAATATGCTTTTCATGACAAAGTGTTTGTTTTACGGGACGCTTGTGTTTGCAGAAACATCGCTGCGTTAAATATTGAGCGTGATCTCGGTGTAATTATTTGCACATATCTTAAATGATTTTGTCGTAGAATACGTTTAAAGCGGCAGCACTGCAGCCAAACCGTCTTTATCTCCGCATGTTTAGAGGTACGGTTGTTGGGGATTTTTAGATCGTACAGAAGACGACGTGTTGCTTTACCTGGATTGTGTTCCACTGCTTTGTTAAATAATGTAAATTCAGAGTTATTGTTTGACAGGTAAAGCATCGTCGCAGACTCTAGAGTTTTGTTAATTCTCATAAACGTGCTAGTAACAGGCCCCGCTGAGCCAGGAACTTTTTGTCCCCCCTTTACTCAGATCAACTCCCCTCATAAAGGTTAGTAAAAAGATTTTTCTCTTTACTGATTTATGTAGTGGTACACTTTGTGATGCTATCCCTGAGGGGAGAAATTTGTCTTCTCGCTTCCCTCCTTCTCTCACGGAGGTTACAGCACAAGGTCAGTTATCGAACGAGGCCCCAGGAGGTAGTAGAAATTCATTGCCTTGCTGAATGATGCATCAGCAGGACTCATACTTGGCTGTACTTTGTGAACTCAGACAATGGGGCCGGGGAATTGATGTGATGCTGTGCTGAAGCCGTGTGCTTTCGGGGAGCACTCAGCCACGGATGTCAGTAGCTGGTGTTTCTTAACATGTGGATAACTTTGGTTGACTTTGCTAATGGCTTATGATCAAAAATAAAAATGTTCAAAGAAGTACCAAAAGGGGCGTTGACATGCAGGTCAAGTGAGTAAAACGCAGCCCAACAGTTAGTTCACATGATTAATATGCTAAAAAACTAAATAAACGCCAGTATTCGAGTGTGGGTTGTACAAAGAATGCATAAGAAGATGCTGCAATCCTAAAAATATCATAAAATTGAGGACATGACTGATAAAATGTGCTTAAATCGGTGTCATGTTGTTGTTCTCAGGTGGAGGAGTGTCACCTGCCAGGTCTGGGCGTGGCTCTCACTCTGGACTACAAACCAGAAACAGCAGACGAGGCCGTCAGTCCTTTAGTTTCTTATGTCAGCGGTCTGCTGCTGGGCACCAACAGCAAAGTCCGCACCTGGTTCAGCATGTTCATCCGTAACGGGCAGCAGGTGAGGAACCGGTTGTTCAAACACACACACACTGCATGTAGATACAAAACTCTGGTTGGATGCGATAAAACAAAAACTAGTCGGGAAGAAACTGGTTTTTCAAATGTGCATAGAATGTCAGCATCCTTACGACGGCCCTCAGTTGCATCCCCAAACTCCACCATGTCGTTTGAGTGTTGGTTTAAAATTAAAATAGAAAGCAGTACAAAAGCACACATCAACACACCAGTGAGCTCATTCAGCATCAGATACTGGTGGGGCTTCGGTTTGCTGTCGCTCCCATTCTTTCCCCAATTACTCAGTTGTCAGCTCTTGAATTGAATTGTTCCCAGTTTAAGCCACTGCTCTAAATTTAACGAAACATACAAAGGAGATCATGTGCCTCCCTATCTGCTGGCATTTCTTTCCGTTTATGGAGGGCAGATGCGCTTTACAGTCAGCCTTTCACTGCAAATGTCATCATTTGTTTATGTTTCCCTTTTTATAAGAACGTTAGATTTGTTAGACAATAAGCGCTCCCTGAGCCGGGAGGAAAAGCCTCTCTGCAGCACTAGAGCAGGTTCTGACATGTTCCTTCCACATTTAGTTTTCTCTGTTTGGT
>NW_007578106.1:129525-170766 GCF_000690725.1 Stegastes partitus | reverse complement strand
GCTCCTGTATGAACACAGCAGTCGACTCAGGTCTCACCTCACCTTGTCTCTGTACCACCAGCGCAAGAGAGAAAGCAGCTCGGTGCTGTGGCAGATGCGCAGGCAGCTACTGCTGGAGCTGGTCGCCATCTTGCCACGCTCGCGCAGCACCCATGTGCCCAATGACGGCGACATGGAGGGGGAGGGCAGCTCAGGGTACTCCGGCCTCAGAGAGGAGCACGTGGTGAAGGCCAGCGCTCTGCTCCGGCTGTACTGTGCCCTCATGGGCATTGCGGGCCTCAGGTAGGTCAGAGACGAGCCATCAAGCTCCCGTTACTTCATACCTGTGCAATCATGATTTTGATGTGATTCTTTTTAGAGTCCACACACACATAAAACATTTGAATAGTTAATCAAGTCGGAGTGATTTCTCTCCAGGCCTACAGATGAAGAAGCAGAGCAGCTATTACAGCTGATGACCAGCCGGCCTCCTGCTACTCCTGCTGGTGTTCGCTTTGTCTCCTTGTCTTTCTGCAAGCTGCTCGCCTTCCCCACTCTGGTCAGGTACATAAAGCTGCTTCTATTGACTCCTACTTTCACAAGTCTTGGTTGTATTCAGCCAACACAAACAGTTTGGGATCACAAACCCTATTCAGCGACCAGTTCTGATTTCCTGCCAGTACACACTGGCTTCCAAAAGCCCTCTCTGGGTCATTATGCATTTCTTTTTTTATGAGTGGAGTTCACATCATCCTCTGTGTGTGTGTCTGTGCAGCACTCCAGAGCAAGAACAGCTGATGGTCATGTGGCTCAGTTGGATGATCAAAGAGGAGGAGTACTTTGAGAGGTAAGAGAGTCTCTGGAGCTGTGATGCTGTATGGGAAACTTCTTAGTTTGCACGTCTGAGGGAAAAGGAAATAAACTTTTACAACATTCAGCTTTCTTCAGCTGAATGAGGCAGAATTAACTTTTCACTGTGTTGTTTTAAATCTTGATGGATAATATAAATGTTGAAAGTATTCTGTGATTATTATCCAACACACATCTCCCATTTCTAATCATACAGTAAAGTTGTGCATGTGTTTTAAATTAATGCAAATATTATCACACTGCTGCTAATTTTATTGCCAGTATAAACATTCTGCTAACTTCAGGAAGCTGTTTTGAGATCATAAAATTACAATTAATATTGCAAAGGGGTAATACGAAGACATTTCTGCTGATATGTCATCACATCACGCGACAGCTGGTTCCACAGAACTAATAATCATTTCATAAAGCAGCGTTCGCCAACATGTGAAAGCATTATTGATGTTTCATACATACATGTAGTACATGATATGTAACTCTGACAGCCATGCTCATTTTAGAAAAGCTGCCTTTTTTCTGCGATTTCATTATTAATGCAATACTTTCCGTAGCTATCAGATTTCTGCGGTTTCACTCCAGTGTTGTAGATATATTAAGGTGTTTACAGCCTTTTGTTTTCTTTGTTTTGTCAGCATGTAGCACTATTGTGGGATTTACAGACTGTCTGTGCTGCTGCTGCACTCTTCACACTGCGCTCTTACGGTCGCTGGTCTTTTGCTCCCGCTACAGAATTAAGTGAAACTTTATACCAAACCAGGGAGAGCCGAGGAAACGCTCACAAAATCAGCACGGGGCAGTAAAAGTTAAATTGTGGCGTAAATGTGTGAAACGTCTCTGGTCACACTTAAACGTGTTTGTGTGCTTTTATTTATGCCCGCTGTTGGGAGGCGCGTGACCCTCCCTCTGGTTGTTCTCTGTGGGAACAGGCGGCGATAAACTCGGCAACGCTTTTGTTCGCTTATCTGTTAAAATGGAGCTAATAGGACTTGACTTCACAGCCCTGTTTATCTACGTTTGTATGTTTGTTAGTGACTCTAGTCCATAACTTTAATCTTAACTGATAGAAGAAGGTGTGTGTGTGGTGTGTGTTGATGCAACTAGCATAATGAGTTTATTAAAATTCTGTCCTGTAAGATGCAGGATTAACGACAAGCCTAAATGTCTTTCCTCAATTGCCTCTTCATCATGTGTGTGTGTGTGTCTCTTCCTCCTTACAGCGCTGCAGGCGTATCTGCTTCTTTCGGAGAGATGCTATTACTGGTTGCCATGTATTTCCATAGCAACCAGCTCAGCTCCATTATTGAGTTGGTGTGCTCTACTTTGGGGATGAAGGTAAGGTGGTAGGTGGGAGGGAGGCGGTGATCAATACATCCGTCTGGCTGACCAGCTGCTGGCCCCACTCCTCCACTGCAGCAGTGGCGCATATAAAGACCATATCACTAATGAAACACTTGCAGCATACACATATCTGGCAAGACACTCCATACCCTGAGGCCAATTTGCTGTTTTATTACTTATTAAGTGCACTATTGTTTCCTGCCTGTGTGCTAAGTAGTTTTCCTGTCTTAGTGTATTTTCCACTAAGATGTGTAATGTAATTGGATTTAGAGCCTGTTTGTTTCCACCCCTAGGGCAATCCTCTCAATTCAATGTTGTGCCTGCCATGTAGAATTTTTCTTATGAAATATGAAAGGAGGGAATTACAAAATACCAGCACTGCTGCCTGGAGGTTGTTTTCACTCAGCAGACCTACCATTATTGATGTTTCTTCTAATTTTTTGGGGGCTAATGTTCAACTTCCTACAGATTGCCATCAAGCCCAGCTCTCTGAGCAAGATGAAGACGATCTTCACTCAGGAAATCTTCACTGAACAGGTACGTTAATCCTTCCTCGTTCACATTTTGTGCTCACAGCTATGAATTTGCCTTCTTGCCAATGATTTAACGAAGCTTTTATTCTTCTCACCAAGTCAACAAACATCGTTCCCCCGTGACAGCTAAATTGAGGCGTGTAGCAGCTTCTAGTGAAAGAAACTGTCATAATGAAATAGGCATGTGAAGGAGCACAGGTAGCTTCAGATCATTTTGATGAATATTATTTAATACTACTGAGCAGTTTTTGGGCAGTGTTAGGTTTAGGAAGCATTAGCTGTAGTCAGAAGTCAGTGGTACATCCGGGGCGCCGCTACAGCTCACCTGGTGGAGCTGGCATCCCATGTGCAGGGCTACAGTCCCCTATGTGGAGATCATGAGTTCGAATCCCGCTCATGACCCTTTCCCACATGTCCTTCCACCCATTCTTCACCCCCACTTTCCTGTCTCTCTCTCACTGCACTATATAAATAAAGGCCAAAAAAATAACTTAAAAAAAAAAAAGATGTACATGGTTCATTTTTATTATCATCACTCCATTCAACAAAACACCTTCTATAACTGGTATTAAATAGTGGCTTTATATTAATAAGTTAATGACGAAACCTCTTTAAAAAACACATTCATGAACTCCGTTTTATTTCCATTCTTCTGACATGTCACGGCGTACAGCTGATCAGTTTTTACTCTGCATATACGGTGCAGTACTGATGTCTATATGCACTACTTGTACTTGACATTATATCCGTGCAGATGTGCTAATAATGATGATAATAATATTCTTGCTGAACTGGAAAGGCATTCCAACTGAACACACTGTAGAGACGTTACCGTACCAGAGACCTGCTGGTTGGTAAAAGTGTACCATTCTTTTTAATTAGCAAAGACTTGGAATGAAGCTTTCAAATAATAAAATCAATAATGTTGTTTATAACATTATTTTTGTAGTGGCGTAGCATTTCTATAGCATGTGAAAAAAGAATGTAAGTAATAAACTAGCTGCATGTAATAAACATTATTAGTCCAGAAACAGTGGAGTGTAGCCTGTGAGTGTTATGAACCCTCCTGTGCAGCCTTTAAATGATCTGTGACACCTTTTGCATTTGATCGTCGGCTCTAAAAGTCACTAAAAACCTCCACATGTGGGGTGTTTGTGTGTCAGTGGACCTGTTAATGCACTTTCATCCCCAGTCTCCAGGAGGACACCTATGACAGTACTTCCGTTACCTTTAGTACCATAGAAAATATGTACCATCACATTTTCAGAACTTCGGTACTGACTTAGTCCCAAAGTGTGGCTTCTCCTGACACCTCTAATACATGTAAGATTTCAAAACTAGAAAAACACAGTCACAGATGATGGTACAGACTCTCCCACCCTGTTGGTTACCAGCATGCAGTATGTTGTTATATGATCTGATTCTGTTTGACCTCTCATGTTGTTTTTGTTCACATGGATGTTTCTGGCATTAATTGGAAGACCTTCACAGTACCTTGCTATATTGATAACACGTTCGTTATTCTTGCGGTGCAGGTGGTTACAGCCCATGCGGTTCGAGTTGCGGTGACCAACAGCTTAAGCGCCACCATCACAGGATTTCTCCCCATTCACTGCATCTACCAGCTGCTCCGGAGCCGAGCCTTCACCAAGCACAAAGTGTCCATCAAGGTATGACGTCCATCGTGTGGCTCGTCGTGGTGACTTTAGAGGTACATCTTGTTGAAAGATTAATTTCTCTTTGCGTGTGACTTCAAGGACTGGATCTATCGTCAGCTCTGCGAGACCACCACGCCCATCCACACGCAGCTGATTCCCTTGATTGATGCGTACATCAACTCCATCCTCACACCAGCTTCCAAGGCTAACCCCGAGGCCACCAACCAGCCTATCACTGAGCAGGAGATCCTCAATGTCTTCCAGAGCTCTGCCGGGGTGAGTCAGTCACTAGAACTGCACAAATCTAAATCTGCACCCAAATCATTGTGTGGTACACTGCATTTGTGGTGTAGTTTTGTTGTCTTGATTTTTAGAAGAATGCTGCCTTCATACTGCTCAATACAAACTGCCTTTGAGTTATTCTGGCTCTGCTTGGCTTCATTATTGCTGTAGCGGTAGTAGTTGTTGAGAGCACGCTGTTCTTTGTGTTGTTCATCCTCATCCCTCCTGTTCCGTTGCTTTTCATCATAATGGGTTCAACATGTGTTCTCAGTCTATATGTAGTCCACAGCTTGTTATGCAGTCGTATTTAAAGTGAGTCTGATGAGAGTAATAATGAGCTGCAGCAATACGATCAGAGTACAGGTACTGGATTTTTATTGTTTCTTTTAAAAACATTAAAATTAGCCTGAAGCTAAATCGTTGCAGCATAAACTGTTTTTCTGACACGGATTTGTCAATATTGGCTGAAGTATTTTTTAAAGTTGGAGTTGAGGGTGAAGCCGGTTGTTGGAAACGTGCCAGTTTCAAGCATCCCAGGATTTTTTTTGTTGTTGTTGTTGTTGTTGTTGATGAACTGATGAATCTTTTGGATGATCCGATGCCGATGCCCCGTCATGCTGCCCATCTCTCACCCGTGCTTTTCTTTTTTCCTCTACTGGTTAGCAAGGGGATTGTAGTCGAGGAGGACGGCAGCGCTACTCCATCACCACCCAGCTCCTCATCCTCTACTACATCCTGTCTTATGAGGAGAACCTGCTGGCTAGCACCAAACAACTGGGTATGTACAAGACAATAGCTGTGTCCAAACAAGAACGCTGCACTGTGCCTGGCTCCCCTCTGTGCTGTTGGCTCACTTCCTCAACCAGTTCTTATTTTCTCTTTCTTTGCCCGTCTAAAGTGCATTCACTGTCATTTCCACTGAAGAAAGTATTGTACGTAAGATGGAGGGAATTTGTCAGGCAGCGAGAAGAGAAAGGAAGCTTTTGTCCTCTGTTAAGTTGTAGGAGACGCTCTCACTCTGGATGTGCAGTCATTCATCCTTTTCTCTCTTGGCACTGAGTGTTGGCTGCTTCATAGAGAATAAATGGAAGGCTGACAAAGAGCCAAGTACAATGGCTGCAGGAGCAAAGCTAACTAGGACAGCTGTAGGTTAGATTGAGCATTAGCAGTTAGCCTAGTCAGTGTTTATTCTCTCCCATGACGAGCTCTCCTCTTGCCCTTCATTAGGCCAGATTTATGTGAGAGTTTATGCCCATCTCTTTAATTGCTGTGTTTACCCAAGTGCTCCCACAGCCTTCAAGGAAGGAGTAATGAAGCCCATCAGCAGTGGTAATGAACCCACGTCAATGAAAAATCACCTCCGTTTCTTTAACGCACAGTGGCTCTGGTGTCCTTACACAACCAAATAAAACACTTATGCTCCATCTTGTCCTTCTTTTGCTTTATGTTCTCGCTCTCCCTGTTTGCTGTGCTTCACTCATCCCTTTTTCTCTCTGTTTTTTAAGCTCTGATGCAGAGGAAGCCAAAGTCCTACTCAGCAGCCTTGATGGACCAGATCCCCATTAAGTACTTAGTTACCCAGGCCCAGGGGCTGCAGCAGGAGCTGGGAGGTAAAGTGTCTGATTACAAGTCTGCGTTTATTTGACTAAACAGATGATAAATAATCCAAGTGAGCTGTTGTCTCTAAAATCTGAAAATAAACTGTCGCTAATTGCAGGTCTGCACTCGGCCCTGCTGAGGCTTCTCGCCACCAACTTCCCCCATCTGTGTCTGGTGGAGGACTGGGTCTGTGAGGAGGAGGTGACTGGTACCCTGCCCCTGCTCCGGAGAATGATGCTGCCCAGCAACACCTGTAGATACACTCAGAGCCAGCTCCACCAGGGTGAGCCAAGCACGATGGCACATTTAGGGTCGCAGTGGGGAAGGAGGTTAAGACTGGTAGTTTTATATGTACTGCTCCCATAGCTTTCTGCTAAAACTGCCGGATGCTCAGACATAATGACACAGTTAAACTGAAAAGAGTAGAAGAACCTCACATGAAAGAAAGGCATGTTGGGAAATAAACCAGCTGTCCTTGTCCAGGGGTCAGGGTTGGGTCGGTGAGTCGTCATGGTGGAAGAAGGAATAAACACTAGGGCTGTATTTTACATTTTCAGGTGAAAGCCTTTATCCAACTGAAATCTTATCTCAATACTTAATCCTTATGGGTTTAAAGGATATGCTGTAATTGGCTTTTCTTTGTTAGACATCATTGACTAAATGCAGCGTGATGGCGTGCGTCCATGTTTTCTCCAGCAGAGCAGCTCTGGCAGGCCACCGCGGAGCGCTTCATCAGAAATGCAAACCCACACCGTGCGTGGGTTTAGTCACTATGACAGCAATATCTTGACAACATATCACCGCTTTAATCGTCGTTACATGACAGATTAGCATCAGCCCTTTTCTGTCTGACAGCTTGTGATGACGGCCACAACAAGCTTCTCCTCCATTTTTACGGTTACCGGGGTGATGAGCCCCACCTAGCCACGGTGACGACACCAGCGCCTCTCCAAAAAAAAGTTGTCAGATTTCACTAGAAGTTCTCTGAAACATGCCGCTAGGGGCAGCACTTGTTCTCCAAGTGGCATCCGTACACTTCTGCTCTCCCCTCATTGGGAACAAAAACAGAAGCTGCACTCAGGATCAACATAAAAAGTGATTTCAAACGAGCGATAACAGAGTTCATAGAGTGGTGAAGCCTTTACGTGAATGATCAGTAGCTTTTTTTTATCCTGTAGTTTAGGTAGTGTTGGCTGATAATTAATAATAACGAGGCCAATATATGAAACAGATGTACGTTTGCTGAGAAACGAGAAGTTTGGTGTCAGAAATTAAAAATAAAATTACTGCCAACTCCGGCACCAAACTTGGCACGCCTCTGCTGCTTGATGTTTTGCATATGTTTAATTAAAAGAGAACCTCTCAACATTTATTCTTCGGTGCTGATGAGCTCGTACTTGTGATGCATAACCAATCAGATGGTCCTGAGGCATCAGAGCCAAAGTAGTGCGTTCTTAAGTTAATCTTATTTTAGTAAAAAAATAAATAAAAAATAGCCACACTGATAATTACAAACATGCTGAACACTGGATCCAATAATCAACCAAACCTGTAATCGTCTTTCATTTAAATCATTTACAGTCTGAGTCCTGAAATGTATTCTTACCTGTAAATAGCAAGTTGTTGAATTTATGGATTAAGTCTCAGGGTTAATAACCACTGGAGTTATTTTCTCACCATCATCATGTCAAAGTCAACGTGTTTCCTCCAATGCATACGTCAAACCTTTCTGCTCACTTCAGTGTGTGCATTAAGGGAACACGACAAGACGCCGCATCCCTCGAGTTTGATGAGTTACCTTCAGCGTTTTGTCCCCCCAGCCTTCCAGAAGTTGCCATCCAGCAGTCCCAGGCTGATGCGGATCCTGGAGCATTTAACGCTGCTGTCACCTGGAGACCTGATCCCGTACGCAGAGGCCCTCACAGCCAGCATGGCTCTGCTGCTGGAGCCCGCTGTGCCTCGCCGTATACTGCAGACGCTCAACAAGCTGTGGATGGGCCTCAACACTGTGATGCCCCGCAGGTACGAGCTCTGGACAGGACGAGATATAGAAAAAAACATTAATATTACATTTGTTTACACCATGTAGATTTAAATTTCATATAAGATAAAATCACTGGTACGCCTAATGGGTATTCTAATTCTGCCTTAATGGCGTTACTTGGATACTGGGGCTCCTAATAAGTGTCTCTTTCTCAGTAACTGGAAGTGGGTACGTTTTGCTGAACTTCCCTCTTGGCTGCCAGTTAAATTTAGAATCGTACATCTCCTCTAAAAGGTTAACAGTAGTACTTGACTGGGTCTTGTCTCTCCCAGGACTGTGTAAAGTTGCTGGGAGTAAATGGATTAAAGGAAGACCTCTGGAGCGAGACTTGTTGCCCTTAACTCCGGGCTGCTTGCTCTATGATTATTGTATGAAGAGATCAGAGGTTTTGAGCCGAGCAGCTCTGTCAGCCTGCGTGAACTCTCTGGACAGATGAGGGTCACCCTCACGGTGCCCCAGGGCCCAAAGGAGCACAGTTACCAAAGCTCTGAGCAGACATCCTATCGATCCAGAAGGGTCCTGTAACAAGAAGAGCTCAGGGCAGGAAAACTGAGCGAGGCTCTCCATGAGGTAGATGTGAGGGAGTTTTGCCCCCTCCCTCGTCTCTTCCTTGCTCCCTCCCGTATATTGAATGTTGCAGCGGGATGGGCAAGAGAGGCTCTGGTGAATTTAGGAGGAGGGCAGCAGTGTCAGATTTCACACAGATCCGCTGATTGATGCCAGCGCGCGAGCTGCATGAAGGCTCGGAGCTCCAAGAGTGCCCTGCTGTTTAGAGTTTAGCGTCGGCCTGGTGAGAGGGATTGAGGGTGAAATGCTGCCATGGGCTAGTCTGGGAGTAAATGAAGTCATTAAAGCCCGACTGAAGTGTGTGCCACATTAGATTTTGGTAGTATTTGAATTTTCTTTTTTCCAAATCAGTTTGAAGTGAAGATCCTGTTGCCTTTGCTGTTGTTCTTTAACAAAGCCTCGTGTCACATTTCATTTGAGCTATGATGCTCCAAAGCCAGGCAAAAACAACAACTAGCACTCCAAGTCAGACGCCGCGCATCCCTCACTTCATAGAGCTTGATGTAGAATGAAAGGTAAAGTGAATGTCTGTGTTGCAGGCTGTGGGTGATGACGGTGAACGCCCTCCAGCCGTCCGCTAAGCTGCTCCGGCAGCAGAGGTACACTCAGAACGACCTGATGGTGGATCCTCTCATTGTGCTGCGCTGCGATCAGAGGGTGTACAGGTAACCACATCCACTGTTATGACCACATCGATGATGGAGGGACAGGTGGAGACTGTCAATAGATCAGAGAACTGCTGATGTAAACAATATAAACGAATGGTTCATGTGTGTCAGTTAACTCAGAGTGAACTCTTCTCTGGTTTGTCTTTGGCCAGGTGTCCTCCTTTGATGGACATTGTCCTTCACATGCTGAACGGCTACCTGCTGGCCTCCAAAGCTTACCTGCAATGCCACCTGAAGGAGACGGCCGACTTTGATCGACAGAGCCAGACTGTTTCCAACCTGGGTGTTCCTGGACAACCAGACACACCTGAGGTCACCAGGGAGGAGCTGAAGAACGCCCTTCTAGCTGCACAGGTGTTTAAACCGTTAATATTGATCACTTTTAATGGAGGACGTGTGTTTCTATCCTAATGCACCTGATCTGGATGTTATCAGCCTCTTGAATGGCTGTTATCAGTGCATGTCATTTCCATACACGGGCCTGCAGAGACCTCCATCACCTTCTAGTAGGCACGTTTTTATGACCCCATTTAATGTTATCGCCTTATTTAATGGCGATGGAGTCACAGTTTAGCTCTTACAACGAGGAACAAAAGTCCACATATGGAAGCTGGAGGGGATGGAGGCGGCACAACGGATGAAGCCACATCTCCAGGATTATTTTTGGACTTCTTGTAGTTTTGATTTCACTTAAAGCTACCTGGTTGAGTTTACAGACGTATAACTTGTGTTAAAATACACCGTCTTTGCTGTGTTTACCACATGATGCACAGTTCAGTTTTGTATGTTTCAAGGGAAACGACTCCACTGAGAGGTTATTGGTGTTAGTTTCTGTTTGATCAGTGATCAGAGCAGATGACAACGTGATTACTGAGCCTAGTAGAACGTGGAGACATTCCCTCCTGGCTGATGTGTATGAACATGCCATCATAACAGCCATTTATTATACTGATACCATCTAGTGCTTCGTGTGACGGGGTTACACATATGTAGAAATAATATTGCATGAAATAGCACTAGAACATGTAGGAGATGACCTTTTGCACCCCGTCTCATACCCACTTGTTTCTGTTTGACTCCAGGACAGCGCAGCAGTCCAGATCCTCCTGGAGGTGTGTCTGCCAACCTCCGAAGAGCAGCAGCTGGGGGCCACCACAGAAAGCCTGCTGAGGAGCATTCGGGGCTCCGTGCCAGGGAAACCGAAACAGGGAAGCCTGGGGCCGAGAGCCAGAGGGGGCGTGGAGGATGCTGAGCCAGAAGGAGGCCTGCTCAGTGACTTGAGGGAGGTGCAGTGTCTCATCTGCTGTCTTCTGCATCAGATGTTCATCGCTGACCCCAACATCGCCAAGTTGGTTCACTTTCAGGTAACACAGCATGAAGAAGGATGCTTCAGATCGTAGCGCCGTTCCTGCATAACTACGTCTTCAAGCTTCCACCAAAAATGTTGGCATTGAAAGTAACATTATCATAATAAATGATTGGTGCCACGGTGCAGAAAATACCTTTGAGTGAGTTTTTCAAGAAGAGCTAAATCACACTGACCCCATTAGTCATCACATTGTGCCGCGGCATTAGCAGTAAGTGACTGCGCTACTCCCAGAAGCAGCAGCCAGCCATATGGTGGACTTCATCAAACCAATCCTTCCTCTGTCACACTAATCCAGCCTTATCCACACCGCTAAGCAGAGGCTGCCGTGTGCCTCCATGTACACACACGTGTTTCAGATAGTGTGTGTACATGACTACCGGAATAACTGCACTGTGCGTTTCTTATTCCTCCCTTATCTTCCTCCTTTAATTATAAGTTTCATATTTCCTCTTGTCTCCCTCTCTGTCAGGGTTACCCTCAAGCTCTGCTGCCTCTCACTGTGGCAGGCATCCCCTCCATCCATATCTGTCTGGACTTCATCCCAGAGCTGCTGGCCCAGCCCCAGCTGGAAAAGCAGGTGAGGCCTCCCAACCTCCCCTCCCCGCTTTTTTCTGGCTTTAAATCCCAGACTTGCCCTGGGCGTGTGCCAGAGCCTCTCTTACACTGTTGTGATGTTTTAAAAGCACTTCTCCTGCGTGTTTGCATATTTGCTACATAAATAAATGGGGTAAAACGTGTAGCTGTTGTAATTGTGTGTGTCCCCACAGATCTTTGCGATTCAGTTGCTGTCATACCTGTGCACCCAGTACGCCTTACCCAAATCCCTGAGCGTGGCCCGGTTGGCCATCAGCGTCATGGGAACCCTTCTAACAGGTCAGCAAATATCTGTTTTTGTCCATTTTATTCCATCTTTTTTTTATCTGCCTCTGCTCCTGGTGGACTGACTGCATCCTGTAACTCACAGTTCATCTTGTGTACATCAGCTGCTGTCACACGCTTCATCTGGACGTTTTTATTCCTGTGTGTGGCTGCCACCATCTGGCCTTTGGCTGTCAGTGCAGCTTTCTTTCTCCATTACAGAAGTGTACAGTGTGTACCAGCCCGTCGGCTGCTGTATCCAGTGTTTGCTCAGCTCTTCTGTACACTCTAAGTGTGTGTGTTCTGCTTTATAGTGCTGACTCGTGCCAAGCGGTTCTCTTTCTTCATGCCCACCCTGCCATGTCTGGTGGCCTTCTGCCAGGCCTTCCCTCCACTCTACGATGACGTGGCGGCTCTGTTAGTACAAGTGGGCCAAGTCTGTGCTTCTGATGTGGCCACTAAAGCCAGAGACATCGACCCTCTCATCGCCCGTGAGTATACTTAGTCATTCTGGTGCCATTATGACTGTTTCACATGTCACTGTTCAGGTTTGTTTTTCTT
Organism: Stegastes partitus; assembly: GCF_000690725.1. Classification (NCBI taxonomy): domain Eukaryota; kingdom Metazoa; phylum Chordata; class Actinopteri; family Pomacentridae; genus Stegastes; species Stegastes partitus. The sequence continues at coordinate 158,440 of NW_007578106.1, read as the reverse complement.
TACGTTACACAACCGACACATGGTCTCAGACTGAGATAGATGAGAAATTAAGTGTTCAGTCTTTCCCTGAGTTCCTGATTTACCTGCACTGCTGGATGATCACCATCTAGTCTGAGGCACCACAGACAGTTTGGTTCATCTTCCTACGTTCAGATGTCCAGATTAATGTTATCAGGCCAATGTGTTGTGAGCGCACAGTATCTCCTCCAGTTCAGAAAATAGCCTTTAATCAGTCTTAAATACTCATCTGGCAAAGCGATTATTACATTCTAGTTATGGACAAATACTGTGTAGATGTTAAACAGTGGTCATTACCAGAATTTCTGTCTGCTAAAAAAATATGCAATATATTATTTCTGGAGAAAAGACTGCATTTGACTTTGACAATAAAATGTTATGTTGTCGTTGATATGTGGAACGGGTAGATCATCGAGAAGAGATCGACCACTGTTGATGTAAGGAGGCAGCATTTCAACAACATTTTTCTACCTCAGGCCTGCAGCATCTGAAAGAGAAACCTCAGGAGGCCGTGGCTCCAGGAGGAGGCTCCTCCAAGCTGACTCTGCCCCAGAAGACAGCCGAGGAGCTGGGTGGAGCCGACCCTGACGTCCAGCTCTGCTACTGCCTGGAGGCCACGTTCATGGACATTATCAGCTCCACCCTTCACGGACTATAGAACATCTGGACAGAGTGCAGGGACTCGACTCAAATCACCAACACTTCTAAGAGGGCTACTGTCAACAGAAATATCTTCATGTGCTTCAAATGGACTCTGATGTCACCTCTGTCAAGGGCTTTCAGGTAACGATGGGCTGTGGGCTGCTCTCGCTCTGTGCTCACGCTGGACCACATGTCCGGTCTGGTCTGGTCTGTGTGGACTTACAGTGAAACACGCACTCTCCAACCGTCAGGCTCCGCTTCAAGAATAAATAAGTCATGATTTGCCGTTTATTTAGAACACGTCAAATGTTTGTGTGCTCGGTCACAATTTGTAGAAAGTAAAATACAGAAAATGACAAAACGGGTTCAACTTTTCTGACCCCTGTAGGCATATTTTTCTAATTTGCGAGTGTTGTCAACTTGTTTCTCACATGTAAAAACAAAAAAAGGAAAGTGTTGCCTTGACATGTGTCGAGCTTTTGTACTGTATTTGTTTGTAATAAAACAAAATATTTGACTGAGGTGTGTTCTGGGTAAGGGGAAAGAAATCCACATTCTTTCTCTCCAGACTTGTTTTTCTTTTATCTCTGACTTGTTTGCGTTTCGTCTCAACCTCCCCGGAATCTGGCGGTTAGTTCAAGTTCGACATTAAGGGAATCTGGACGTTCGCTAACGTCACAGCTGCAGCTCGAGTCTGTTTTATATGACGGGAGACAACGTGTTAAAGCAAAGGAGACTGGTAACCATTAATCAGTATAAAGATGTTATTCACCCTAGCAAAAGATCATGCCCATGTGTTTATTGAGTCAGCAGGGATGATATTAGATGACAGAAGTTGATCTGCAGTAGAATTATTACTTGAAAGCAACACAGACTGCCTGAGAGCTTCGCTGCATTTCAGCCCATTATATATATATTTAGATTTTTATGCTGAATTTTGTTTTACTTTCGATTCTGAAAAGGCACAAACCAGGATGCAGGAGATGAAGTGTTTGATGCTGGGTGAGAACACCTAGAGCGCCACTACGTCCAGCACCTGTTCAAATGAAGCCTCCACCTTCTAGGACCTGTTCTGGAGTTACTACCTGTCGATTAGAGTTTGATTGGAAAACATTTCCATCATCTGAACCGGTGTGTGTGATACAGACGGGACTAGTTGAAGTGGCAGCTTACTAGAAGCCGTTCTGTCCAGACTCTTTCCTGGAGTTGTGTTCCTTGGCTCGCCGTCACGTCTGCCTGATTTAACAGCCGCCGTTAATTTGATTAGTAACGTCGGTGCTTTTCCCGCCACGTCAACTCCGAGAGTCTGAGACGGACGTAACGTGGCTCTAAATCCTCCGCATGAAACGGCGTCTCCGATGCGCCCTGCCGAGCAGCGGCTGAATTTCAACTCCTTCTGCAGTTCTTGTATTTCACTACAAATAAATTAATAATGTAGATATTAAAGGTTTCCAGCAAAATAAAGAAGCCGCTGTCAGGCCTCACCACAAAGACGGTACGACTTCAAGCTTCTTTTATGTGCAGTTCATCCTTCCAACAAAGACCTCTGTGTGTGTGTGTGTGTGTGTGTGGGTGTGTGTGTGTGTCTGCTCTGAGAACGCAACAGTATGTTGGCAAGTACCAGATTATATTTATTGTACAGTTTATTTTCCAACAAGAAGACCGAAGAACGCCTCGAGCAAGAGTTTAAAGGTTGGCAGAGAAATTTGTTGCTGAAGTTGGCTAGATTGAACATTTGAAGTTGAAGGCCCACCAACATATGTGAGCATTTCATTTTACAGTCTTAATTCCTGAGTGTGTTGTACAGCAGCTGTAACCCTGATTAAGTCTGAGCCGTGTGCTCGGTGCTGTGATGCACCTCCTATCTGCAGTTTGTGAAACTTCTTCTGACGTATGTGATGGTATCTCATGTTCATTTTGGCCAGCGGTGGTCAATGTCAGCTGAGGTGGACGTTGAGGCTCAGGGAAGCTCAGCCACATGCGACCCAGCCTTTAGAAAGCAGCGAGTGATGGCAAATGAAGTGAGGCTTTTATGATTTTCTGCAGCTGAACCCGTTTTGCATGGTCATCAGTTTTAAAGATGGTTACTAGAATCTGTTTGGGAGTAACGCCACATCAGCAAACACCAGTTCTGTTCTGGTTTCAGCGCAGGCTGAGCTGTTTGTGATTTCCTGACTCTGCTCATCTGTATAAAAGCAGCATTAATATCTAACATATGTAATGTAAGATCCTTGTTCTGGTTAAGTCTTAGAGGAGAACTCTGGTTTGGCCTGACTGAGGTTCATCTCGGACTTAACTCCACTGAAGCATTCCTGTCTGCAGACCTGCTACTAACATGCATTACCTGATTAGCTCGTGGTCATTTTATTGCTAAAGTGATCATTTGGGGTCATGTAAATTGTATAATTCATCCCACTCTCACCCAACCGGTGGAGGCAGATGGCCGTCCCTCCCTGAGCCTGGTTCTGTCGGAGGTTTTTTTCCCCTGTGGGGGTTTTCGGTTCCTTCCCACTGTTGCGGACTGCTGAAGCTTATAGAGAATCCAGATGTTTGGATTGTTGGGTGTTTCTGTCTCTGCCTTTGTGAAGCGCTATGAGATGACTTGTTGTTGTAAATATGCGCTATACAAATAAAATTGAATTGAATTGAATTGAATGTACTGAGACGAACAGCTAGAGGTACAGATCCTCTGACAGTGTTGTCATCGTGGCCTATTAACAGCATCTTATTGCACACGTTAGTCTGCTGCAATCACTTCCTCACAAATAGCATGAACACTGATAAATGCCCCATCCTCTAGCACAGATAATACCTGTAGTGGTGAACCTTCAGTGACATGTTGTGCTGGAATAAATGGGTTGTAGCCTGTTTGACTGTATTTCGTGTGGCCTATATAACACACTGTAATTAGCAGTAATTAGTTCCTCTCACAGTTGACATCTGAAGTCTTTTCAGTGTTGTGGTGTTGATCAGGAACGTAGAGGTTTCCTACAAGTGAAACGGACTAATAACGGCTACAAAGCCCAGTTATGTTCTTTGGTTTTATACCTTCTTACACACTGTGCTTATTATTACCCGTGAATCCATGTTGCAGCTGCACCATCACATCCTGACAGACATATCCTGGTGGTTCACCAGAGGGCAGTCTTGCCACACTGAAAACAACGAATCCAGCCCGTTGGACTAAAACCATTAATTAAATAAACCTTTAAGCGTCAGCAGTGGAGAACCAGAGAATAGTTGTCAAGACTTGCAAAATCAAAAAAAAACATGCTGAAATATAAAACTATGACCGTTGAAAGTTGCAGCGGTCCACGGCCTGTGATTCACAGCTTTAATGAAAAATGAAGGGAGATTTTTTCACGTTGACATTTCAGGTGCTGCTGTTCACTATTGCATGAGTGACCAGAAACATCACCTACATGAGGAATCTAATAAATAACGACACAGGAAGATAAGAGGCAATGCATACCAGACAGATTTTGAGATTCTGTGCGGTATGTTTTGTATTCTTCTGTGCTAAGAAATGTGAGTGATTTGCATCCACGGAGTTCAGCTTCTCGTCTGTGTTTGTGCTGCGGAGGCATTTGTGAAGCGCTCTGCAGCAGTTTGTTGTTGCTGCTGCAGCTTCCCCGACGCTGTGAGAGATGCCTGAAGCAAGTGAGGGTGAAATCACAGAGCAGTTTTGTTTTCACTGGCGTTGCCGCTGTGCTTCTAACATCCAGCACCCAAAAATACAACAGCTCGCAAACTGCAGAAAAATGGAGACGGAAGGAAGGTAGAGAGAGATATATATATATATATATGTGCTCTTTATGTATTCACTATGAAGGCAGGAGAAGCTGGAGGTGACATTCATTATCTCTACAGGTTTATCCAGGAAAACAAAATGTGTTGCGCTGGTTGTTAATGGCAACTAACATTTTCTACTTTGGGAAGACCTTATCATGACATCCATGTTGTAATTAGATGCGAGCTGGCGGTCTATTATCGAGTTGATGGCATTTCAATACATCAGCTGATTAAGTTGTGACACAGAACCGCTGCTATCTCTACGTGCACAAGACGAGATACTAATAATCCAGTCATATCCTACAGGTAAATGAAACGTGTCTTTGTAAACAGAAAGTCGTCTGAGGGCAACAGAGCTTCATGTCTCGTTAAGAGTTCTGTTTAGACTCATGATGGTAATGGGGATTCGGTGCACCGGGGTCTATGAACTTTCAGCTGAAGCTCTTATTTGTCTTTTTCTTTGCGTGTCGACCAACCTCACCGAGAACAGTTTCACAACAATGCTTTTACCTCCTTAGAAATCGCTCCAAGTTCGCCGAAGGGAAGCACTTAAATGGTCGTCTTAATGCACTTAGCCAGGTATACACCATCACTACACTCCGGCTTTTTTTTTTTTTTTTTCAATTCACATTACAGGTCTATTTGCTTCTGTTTACTCGCAAGTAATAAAAGGCAAGCCCTTAAGAGGCAGCAGAAAATCCCACTTCAGCTTGTTACAAGAGTCGTTGAGGTTAGCAGAGCATTCTTTCCCTGTTGGTCTCAGTGGCTCTTTGCGAGAAAGCCTCTTCAGGTATAATGCAGTGAAACGCCCACATACTGCTGTGACTACTGCTCAGCCATCCATGTGAAGGACAGTGTTTGTCTCTCTAGTGCTCTTTGCGTATTTGACTTTTCGAATCCGCTGTTTGAATTTGGAAGAAAGGTCCTTCATGTCGTTCTGTATTTTTACAGGACTGAGACAAAAGCATCAGCTGTCTGCTCTGTCTTTTACAGACAGAAATGTTGAATATTCCACCACTTCTGTTCATACTGTATACAACTAAACTGAACACGCAGTACAGCTTCGTTAAGAAAGTGAAGCTAATTGGACGAACAAGGGACATATGAACAGTACAGCCCTCTTATCTTGGCTGGAGCTGTGTGGGTCTAACATGGCGCCACATGGTACAAAACTGCCTGAACAAGGAAGAGACCAGATTGTAAGACTTTGTAAAGATGGGAGGGAGTATAGGAGCATCAGTAGGATGCTGGACACGGCATGAAAACAGTTGGCTATGAAGCACTAGATGAGCCTTATTACGTATAACCCAGGATGTAGTGGCGATCCAGACCAAGCACACCAACATGGAAATGGTCCTTCCCAACCCCAGCAGCCTCCCTCGGCAGGACACTGCTCAGGGATACAACAAAAAGTCCAAGATGCCTCTCTAATCTAAGCTTGTTCTGATGTGGGCTCCAACAAGCCTGATCCATGGAGGCCTCACTCTGCAGCCTACAGGACCCAAAGGATCTGCTGCCATGTCCCGGTACCAGACACCACAGGACACCTCCAGAGGTTTGGTGTCCATGAGATGTTGGGTTGGAGCTGTTTCGAGGGGCATCTGTACAATAATGTTGGTGGCTGATCAGTGTATACGTAACCTTCCACTAGCGCAATAGTCCGATAAGTTCTGGATTCACCGTCCACATGTTCAGAACCCGAAGAGGAAAACCAGTTCCCACAAAGCTGCAAGATTAAACTTTGCCAAAGAACATGAAAAGAAGCCTGTTGAACGTTGGCAGCACATTCTTTGGTCAGATGAAACCAGAATGTTTGGATCAGATGGTGTCCAGCGTGTTAGGTGTGGACCTGGACTACCGCGGCAGTGACTCCACGGTGCCAACTGTTCAGCATGGAGGTGGGAGTGTGCTACCATGGAGATGCATGAGAGGGAAAAAGGTGGAGGAGAGACGGCATTTATAGATGGCACAAAGATCCCAACGCAAAGGGATAATCACAAGGGTTCTTAAAGAAAAAACTAAATATGCAACATGTCCTGAATCTGAACGAGCAACACAACATCTAACAATGAACAGTGGAGAAGGATCATCTGTTGAAGAACGTCTGAGCATCTCTCTGCATATTCGTGGCAGACGGGTATCATCAGTGCCCAGGAGGATCCAATCTGTCGTCAAAAATAAAGGTGGACATACCAAATATTAATATGTGTCAAACATCATGTTTTTCAGATGAACTGGCTTCGTTCTGCTCGAGCTTCATCTGAATACAAATACAACAGCCGTGAGTTGACAGGATTTGTAATCGGGGTGTACATGTTTTTCTGCCTGGGCCTCTGCTGCCTTTCATATCTTTCCAAGCTGCTTTAACCATGATGCTGCTGTGGCTCTATGGCGGCAATATTTCTGAATGATCCCCAATGAAATGTTTGGGCATGTTCGTGGTTCCCAGAGGATGAGTCCTGAACACTTTGGTGATGTCCTGACTTTTCCTCTAAGGCAGGGGTGTCAACATCCGGTCCTCGAGGGCCGCAATCCAGCATGTTTTAGATGTTTTCCTTCTTCCAACACACCTGATTCAAATGATCAGGATCGTTATCAGACTTCTGCAGCGCTTGATGATGAGCTGATCATGTGAATCAGGTGTGTTGGAAGAAGGAAACATCTAAAACATGCAGGATTGCGGCCCTCGAGGACTGGAGTTCGAGACCCCTGCTCTAAGGCCACCAGCAGGTTCATGTTCTCACTTTTCCAATATGTCAACATGCTGAATAGATTGGAAACAGACATTGATGGTTTCCTGAAGATGAACCTTGATCTTAATCAACACCATAAGGTTGACAATCCACCTGATCAGATGGATTGATTTGAAATGTAGTCGCTCAGCAGCTCAAAACCTGCCCAATACTTTTGGTTTATGGCAGAACACCAAAGCTAATGACGTTCTCACCAGCCCCACATCTTTGTGCTCATTGCTGAAAGGTTAGTAATATGCTTAACGAAGATGCTGAACGTGGTACATGTTATACCTGCTTGAACCTGCATGCTAGCATAGTGACAAGAGATTCTATCTGACAGCACTGCTGTGCCTACGTCCACCCTCACAGTGCTATTTGGGTGGTAGTTAGCTCTTCACTGTGTTCCTGCTCTCCTTCCTCGCCTTCCTTCAGTGTCTTTGTGTCTGGTCTGGTTGATGTAGAATAATTGTGCTGATATTGTGGCCAAAACAGACAGACTCTGTGCCAAACTGTGTTTTAAAAAATAGTGGCCATATGGAGATGTTGGTGAGAGGCTCCTGCCAGGATTCCAACACTGTGTGCACGGCAGCAGTGTGTGTTTAAGAATTAATGCTCGATACAAAAGTGTAGTTCAAAGCAAAGCTGCCTTTCCTTCATCGCAGCGCCTATCGAGGGACTGAGAACTTTAACACTCGCTAGCTGATTTGATTGGAGCGGTCATCGGCCTTACAGACATCAGTGACTGCAGGTCGATTATTACTGATCTTCTAATTACCAACTACATCACCAAGTAAACGCGTATTTGCACTGCACAGATAAGGTTTCAATGCGAGAAGAAGCTTGTTTTGCCTGATCAAAGAACAAGGGGAGACAAGTGAGATGCTGGTTTTTCTCAGATCTTCCCCCCGCCCCGTCTTCTTCTGCTGCTAGAAGCTGAGGGAATTGATTACACGGAGCAGGAACACTTTGTCAGGCCTGAATGCATTTTTCACAATGTGTTGCCAGGAACAAAGGGACACTATTAAAGCTTTCGTAACACCCTCTAAAACTTTTGATTTCCCCCTCGGTTGAGCAGAAAGCGTCACGAAGACGGCGATTGAAAATTAATTGGCAGCGTGTCAGCGGTGTATTTACATTTTGTTCTTTTAAAGATGCAATTAATTACAAGAGATGAAGAAATCTGCAGAGAGATGAGATGCGTTGCGTTGGTTGTTCTCCTCCCTGCAGACTGTCTTCTGCTCTGAGGGAGTGTAGGCAGGCTTGCCAATTAACCACAGACTAAAAAAGACCCAAAGCTCCAATGTTTCAGCAGGTAAAAAAGGCCCAAATTTAAATTGCCTGGCAAGCGATGTAATAGACAGACAGTAGCAGGCGGTTTGCATACACTTGTGCTTCAAGCTACACTGGGAAGATGTAAGAAAAATGTTCTCTTTCAAGAGTTTTGTAACTCCAGGAAACTATTGCAAATTAGGTACAGGGAAGGCACTGTAAGTGCTGTATGCAATCAGTTAAGGTCTCCCATTGCTTCTGCTATTATTGCCAAATGAGGTTCGCTTCAATGTAGAACTAACGAGGCTGAATGAGAAAAAAAGGCGTCTGTAGTCGCCCTCACATAAAGTCTGTCTGGCATTCATCATCAAGTTAGCAGCTACATCCCAGAGACTTCCACATCTACAGTCCCTCTTTAGACTATTTATATCGCTGGAATAAGGGAATCAAGATAGACGTTTAGCAAATTATAAGCAAGTGTGCATTGTTGTCTGCTCTTCTTCAAACATTTTTGGGCACTTTGCCTTGTTTTGACAGTCTGCACTCTAACAGGAGACGGAGCAACGAGCACAACGCCCCTCAGCCAGGATTCATATTCAGATGCTGCAGTTATGAGTGTATTCCTCAGCCATTAGGGCACCAGACACCGTGCAAAATGTCTTTGTTGATACATTTAATGCTTTTTTCATGTTTCGGTTAAACTCTGGGGTCCTGAATTTCAATTGCGTATCCTTTATCCCCTAATAACCCGCACACCGATTCCCCCGGCCTCCAGCCTCCCCACACTTTCACAGAGAGCACACAGGAGCAACAATGCATCGAGAGACCCGTGTCGCAACAAAGCAAGGGTGAGGCTTTCTCGTTCCTTTAATGCTAAAACACAAAGTGAAGCTGTCAGAAATGCCCCGAGGCAAAATAAAGAGTATTTTTGTTCATGGCCTGCTCCCCCCCCAGCGACCACAAACACGGCGACAGCACCCAGGAGCTGCTGCAGAGCTTCTTTAAAAGCAACATATGCTTTTTGTACTGGAAATACATTAGTCATAAGGGGAAGGAAAGGGAGGGAGCGGGGCAATTGAAGTTTGGCAATAACATCTCAAATGCCCCACATTTCCACTCTGGCAGTAAGTACGGAAAAGTTTTAAAAGAAGGAGACAGTTTGATGTTAGGACATAAAAAGGAATAATGCTAGATACCTCGGGAGCTTGCTCGCTTCGCACTTTCCTGTGAAGACCAAAGAGGGCCTTTTAAAAAGCTTGTATAATTGATTCCACCCAGAGGTAACCCAAGGCAATCACCTACCTCACCAAAAGCGAACACTAAAGCCCTGTGTAAAGAACGCCTGTTTTTTTCCTCTCCATTCCCTGCCATCTTTTTTTATTGGACCTTTCATCTGCGAGTGTGAATAACTGCGAAGTGAGGCAAAGCTGAATAAACATTGTCTGAATAGGTGATTGATGGATCAATTTGGGTCCCTCGTTTCCCAGCGCTGGTGGCGGCATTCACATTGATTATGTTGCTTGTGGTCGCTGGCCAAAATACAGTCCTTGAAATGAGTATGTCTGTTGGAAAGCGTCCAGCGCTGCCTCAGCCAAACAGATGGCTCCCAATGCTGCAGTCATATCCATATTAATGGCATGATTACAATACATTACAATCGAGAGATCTTGTCATTAACGTTGTGATTTAAAAAGCAATTATGGGTTTTGATTATCCTCCGCCATAAGGTGTGTATGTGTTGCGTTGCCGGTGGGCTCGTAGAAACGGCAGATTGATTCCTCAGCTGAGGATTGCGTCTCGCCTCCTGACTGACTGATACCTAATGACCGAAATGACTTCTGCATAACGATGGAAGGGAGCAAGGTTGAAGGGAGAATATGAAGATGGTCATAAGTGTCTGAGAAAGGCCTCTAGGTGTCTGTTCAGCAGGTTGTGTTTAAACCAGTGAAAGCCTTTAGTTTGGTTACAGCACTGCAGTATTTATGAAGGAACACTGACCTAAAAGTACCTCTGATCCGATCCCAGGAATGTCCAGAGGGACACACACAGAAAGCGCCTCTCTGACATTGAGATATGTTTAAGATCAGACCCCCCAAGACCTCCCTCTGAGGTTCGTCTTTTTCAGCCTCTCCAGGGACTGCAGTGTTTTTGTTTTGGTTGGTTGGTCGGCGCACCGCTTTGGTCCAAACTGAATTATCCCCACAGCGGTGGGATGGATGGCCGTGACATTTGGTACACATGTTCATGCATTTTTTCAAGATGAATTGTGCTAACTTTGGGGATCTTTGCCTCCAATAATGTAATACGGTTAACCAGACTGTAGATTCTAGTTTTAATGTTTGAATCCTTGAATATAAAAAACACTCCCCTCCTCTATCTGCACCAATGCCTCCACGGCTCACCTGCAGCTCCAGCATGTCCAACCATAGACTGTATATAGACGAACCCTCCCTCCCATACGTTTCCTAAACAGCAGTTTAGAAGCTCAGTGTGGTGCCTCCATCCTTTGGCATCTTGGCAGCATTTGATTTCTCCTGACTCCAGCTAGCACAGAAATGAGCCAACAGGTGGAGTGTGAGTGCATTCCAGGTGGGTCATGGGCCGTCCTTTGACCCACCTGTCACTCAAACTGGCCTTAATTATGAATAACTGCAAGCCTTGGTCCAATCTAGACTCTTATAACAGTTCATCCCTGTTAAGATGTAAAAATTAGCTGTAGAGACCAAAGCTGTTTTTTTCTTTTAAAATCAGACTGTGTTTATTTCTGCTGTAAATTTGCTCTGTGGAGGTCTGTGAGAGTTGAAAAATACTGTTTCCTGGAATAAAAGGCAGCTAGAAAAGGCAGATTGAAAGATTTTTCATGGTCAGATGATGATATTCAACAATCTAGGTGATCAGAAGAATGTCTATGTTTACAAATGACCTGATAGCCAAAGGTAGTTCAGTCATTACTGAGCAAAGCAGAATACTGGTGAATCTGGCGCCGGGCAATCTCACCGGAGGAATCAGGGCTAAAGGGAGAAATGAGCACAAGTGGACTTAAGTGAATGTAAGACACTGTGTTACTCCTTTAAAGCATGTGGTAGTTTAAGACCTTGTAAAGGGTAACGCCATCTTCCCTGATGAAGAGAAACAGACGGGTAGCAGTGTAAAAATTTGATCCCATCTTCTGCCTCCGCTCTGTTATTACCTCAGGTGTGAAATCCTTCCCCGCTCATGCCGGAAAACCAAGCGGGCGTGCTCAGCTGTGAAATTGTGTCTTTTCTGCTCCCTCTGCCCCCTCCCTCCAGCTCCCCGTCCTCCAAAAAAAAAAAAGCTTTTTTCCTTGGCTTCAAAAAAGGCAAGAAAAAAAGTGCAGCCTTCTGATAGGTGAAGCTGTTCTGCTCCACAGCTGAATAATCAGGTGCCTTCTTCTGCGTGGCTCTCTCGCAGCTAATAATGAAGGGCTCAGAAACCAGAGAAACACCTTGACACAGCAGCAGTGCAACGGCTGTCACGAGTCGAGGCGGCTGGCTTGTCACATTACTGGGCGACTGGGCTAATGTCGTCTTGTAAGAGCACTCAGAGGAAATGAATCCCACACAGAGCTGAAAAGCTCCATCTGGGGACATTTGAATTGAGATGTAATGAAAGCACAGCAAAGAGGTACCATCTGTTAACATTACAAGGTAGCTTGAGCGTATTCTAAAGGCACTCTGCAAACGGAGACACGATGCAGCCCGCCGGCTTCCCGGGACCGAGACCTGCCGGCTTAATCCTATACAGGTCCTCTGTGGCTTCTCGCATGTCTTGACAGCGATGCCCTCTTTTCTCCGTGGCTTCCTCGTGAAGACAGATTCCTTCTCCGTACGTCTCCACGCTGCCAGAGGAGCAGGAGAGCCGCGGTTTGCCTGCAGCTTTATGGCTCACAGTGTTGACCTGAGCGATGAAATGTCAACGTGCAGGAACACAGAACCCGCAAAGTCCTCCTCACACACCAGAGACTTCATTTTCTTTGCGTCGCTCAGAATGTGAGGTTTGATCTGCAGTCGAGTGAACTTCATCGAGGAGGCCAAAGATCTCAGTGTTTACAAAGCAAGTTGTTTTAATGAGGAGTGAGTCAGAAATCTGCCCCTTTTTTATCTTGATGTTAGCAACAACAACAACAATCTGACTTCATGCTGCTCAGATGATGATTAATGAACAGTTTGGTGACAAAGATGTTACGGCCTTCACCGTCTCCACGTCTTAATCCAGCTGAACATCTCTGGCAGATTTAGAGCCGATACATCAGACATCACCCTCGTCATCAAAACACTCAATAAGGGAACATCTTTGGGAAGAACCGTCCCTCGGGTCGGGTTCTAGACACTCAGAGATCCAGTGCCAGCGTGCCTTGGCAGCGCTCGGTGACCCAAACACCTCACTGAGACGTTTTATGTAGTTTTTTTTCCTTTAATTCGACGCTCGTCTGCGCGGCGTCAGAGGTCGACTAAATACTGCAGATTGAACAGACGTAGCGGTGAAGTCAGTTTCTCTCCGGGGCGGCGGTTCAGCACCACTTAAAGGGAATTCAGCTTCAAGCATAGATCACTGTTATTGCTCGTCTGATTTACTACCGGGAGAGATTTCCAAAGTGTGAGTTCATCCCGCTGCTGCGTCTTTCTCGTGTGATTTACTTCAACCGCAGCAGAAAACGCTGAGATATATTGAACACAATAAATCCTTTTTGCTATGAAAACATTTTCAGGTTCTTTGCTAAAAAAGAGTGAAAAATGAGATTGTAGTTTTTCTTTTTTTTTTTTAGGAGTATTACAAGCTCCATCAAAAAGAATGAGGTTACATCAGTGACTGATAATGTTCGTAGAAAGTGCTGCACATTATCACTGCGGAGACACATAGCAGAGGATTTAGAATGGATCTGTGACCCGGCACACAGCGCGGCTGAAACTAACCATTGTATAAATTCACATTTTTGATATACAAGCCCAACCTTTCCAATAGCTCTATCTCTGGAAGCCTTTCAACAGGCAACATGAGCTCCACAGCCTTTATAACAGAATAGTGTTTCCCTTCCTGCAGCCCTCAGCGGAGTGAGGCTGACAGAGGGAACGCCTGCAGAATAATTTAACAGGACTGTGGGGAGAGCCAGAGAAAAGACAAAGCCCTCCAATATGATCTCTGAGGACCCCGCAGCAATCCACTGTTCTCCTCCCGCCATTGCCATTACTGACACTATTGATTATGGCCCTGGGAGTGATGATAGCATTCGGCTCTCCCCCTCCAGCGGAAGCCACAATCACGCCGCCGTGTTGCCCAAATGATAGACTGTCTCGGAAATGAAAGAGGAGGTGAGGGCTGGAGAGAGAAAGATAAGGGTGATTGAGCGAGATAGGAGAGGGAGGCGGCGGGAACGGAGGCCTGCGAGGGGAGGGAGGGCATTAATATGGTCCGGTTAGTTTTTCATAGCAGCTGAGGAATGTAATGTTGCTGTCGGCCGTATTAAAACACAGGGCCACGGTGTCAGGATTGTGTTGGAGGCAGCGCGGCCTTGGTGGAAACATGAAAATGGCATAATTGCCTCTTTGCCCGTTTGAATTGCTAACAAGGGAGCCTGACATTTTCACATGGCGCTGATTGCGGAGAGCTGAGGACACCCAGGCAGCCGAGGCTCTTATGTTATCGGTTGCTTTTAAATGAGACAAGGGACAGGCTGCCGGTGCATATGGAGAGAGTGGGAAAAAAAAAAGCCTACTGGAATATCATCTGGAACGTCTACATAAACAGGAGTGTGAAGTTTTCATCTCTGTTAGGACACACGCACGCACTGCACTTCATACGCCAGGTGGCTTCTTGATTTAATTAGCACAGTGGAGCTCCAATTAGCTGCAATAGTAAATCAGATGGTGCTTTTCATCACGGCGTCGAGCCGATAGGCCCAGTAGGACTGTGTTCGCTGCCTCCTCCGGGGAAGACAGTGGATCACAGTCAGCCTTGAGTGGAGGATTATAGAGAGATTATAAGTAGACTTTACTACTTCAAGCCACTTCTGTGTCTGGCTCTTATTCTTTCACCTGCAGCAAAAAGACTGGGCTGTGACCTGGGCGCTACATGCTGGATGCTCTCTGCCCTGATGGCCCAGATGAGAAGATTAAAGCACAAACGGTTTGTGAGCATGCTCATCGCTGTTCTCTTTCATATTCACATGTTGCGCCTTCAGAGCACTACCAGCCCTAGTATGTCAGACCTGAAGTCTGTGTTGTTGTCTGTGCACTCTGCTGCTGCTGCTGCTGCCTCATCTGACATTGTGGCAAGAATCTTATGTTGTAGCTTTAGATGGCTTAACCTGCTTAGAAGTCACAGCCAAATAAACATGACTTTGTAAATTAATTTCCCATGACCTGTTTGATGAACAAAATAAAGTAACAGTGGTGTCATATCAGGGCTGCAGGGTGGCGCAGTTGGTAGCACTGTTGCCTCGCAGCAAGAAGGTTGCCGGTTCGCGTCCCGGTGGTGGCATGGAGACTGCATGGAGTCTCCATGTTCTCCCCGTGCAGCGTGGGTTCTCTCCGGGTTCTCCGGCTTCCTCCCACAGTCCAAAAACATGCTGNTGTTGTCTGTGCACTCTGCTGCTGCTGCTGCTGCCTCATCTGACATTGTGGCAAGAATCTTATGTTGTAACTTTAGATGGCTTAACCTGCTTAGACGTCACAGCCAAATAAAAATGACTTTTAATTAATTAATTTCCCATGACTTAAGGCTCACCTATCTGATGAACAAAATAAACAGTGGTGTCATATCATGAGGCCATTTCCCACTTGTGCATGGTTTGACTGCCACAGCGACCCCTGTAGAGCCTCCTCCAGGGATGTTTTCAGGTGAGATAAAAGTAGTTCATCGTAGGTATCTCTGAGGCGCCCTAAAACACTGCTATGTGTGCGTCGAGACACTCCGAGAAGATAAACGCTGATTGGTTAAACTCCAGCAAGCTCCGTTTTTCTGCCATCTTGATGTCCTCATGAAGTAGCATCCGTCTCCTCTCTAGCATTGCCATGAATGATGTGAAAATCACCATATATGCTAACAGAACAAACCTCCATTGTTGTATTTCGATTGAAGCTGAAACAGAGAGACTGAAAGAGCCAGCTAGGGGAGCATTCGTATGAAGGTTAACGCCACCTTGAGTTCCTGTAGTGGGAAGCTGTCTACAAATATGGCAGATGTTCCAGCTGTTTAATGTAAACTGGCGACTTTGAACAATCCTGTGAGATGACTGCAGACATTTCACTCGGTCCTGTGGCTGCAGACTCGGAGGTGCTGACCTTTATCACAGCTACTTCCCACTGAGCTGCAGACTGCCCTGGAGTGTGCTGGGGGTCACCGAGACGTGATACCGTGCCCACCAAAGTGGGAAGTGCATCGCTTGACTGCACATTAAGACGCTGCTGCTGCTAAAAATCACTAAAAGACCCTTCAAGGCTTCCTGTATCATTAACATTTTTACATTTAACATTTTCTTTACTGGAATGATCAGAGGTTGTTCCCTCAAGCACAGTCTTTATTAGCCTTCATGCACATTGATTTGTCTGTGAAGTAAGACGACAGAACTATATGCCTTGCTCAAAAGTACTTAGTGGGTGTTTCAGTTGTTTTTTCCTCGCTGGTCCAGATTTAATCTACGACTCAATCTGCTGGAATACAGAGAAGACAGGACAGTCTGAAGTATCTCTGAGAACAGAGTCGCCACAGCATGAGACCTCACTGCCAGTCCAGAGGAGCTCTGAGTGACAGCGCAGTGTGTGGTCGAGTAGCTTAGGACACACACACACACAGACGGAGTCGATGTGTCTTCCAGTTAAATCGGAGATTTCAAGGTTTCCACACCTGATTGAGCTGCCAACACCTTAGGAGGATGTGAGTGTGTGTGTGTGTGTGTGTGTGTGTGTGTGTGTGTGTGTGTATGTCACTAATTGAATTCAGGGACCTTGCCGCAATGAGACAGTGTTCACGGTTTCTGTAACCCCGCGCCGCGTTTATCGTTATGAATCAGGCCAGCGTGTAATTGCTGTTTTGACACAGATGTCATGACACCGGTTTCCTCTGATTCCCTTCATCCACACTCAGTTTGTTCATGTTTTTATAGCTCAAGGCGTGCGGTTCTGATGAGGGCTAACAGTACATGCGGAGAAACACACTCTAACATGACAAATGTGACCTTAATAAACATCTATTTGCAAGCCGGGCCCTTTTTGAAATGCTGTGACAGCAGAGCTTGAACAGATTATATTATTGTGGAGCTGTGTTCAATCATATGTCGCTCAGGTAATGGGTTCCTGTGAAATGAAAATGCTAGGTTGTGCTTGAAAGAAAGTATTTGTTCATTTCTACTGTATATATTCATTTCTTCATCATTATTATGTTGTTTTTATGTGCTGTAGATCTTTTATTTATGTACCGTGTGAATATGTGCATAAAGATTTACTATATTGACTTTTTTTTGCATAAAAAAATCAATAAATATGCAACTCATTGATATGTTAGAACTACATTTTTGCATGTAAAATTCATGCATGAATAAGTGTGTGTGCTGTCTACCTTTTCATCCACAGCTGCAGAGCTAGCGAGGCTCATCAAAGGAGCAGATGAAAGGCGGACCTAACTATCTCAGCCCTGCTCTCCACTCCAAACACCAACATATGCTCCTGTGGCTCGCGGTTGCAGCGGCGGTGAAGGCCGAGCAGATGGAGGACGCACTGGAAAGGTAGGATGGCCCGTGTGGAGTGTGTGACTTAAACCTCTCTTTCTGTTTTATATGTGCATTTTCATACACACCTGCCACACCGAGCCGGCTGAGCTGCTGAGGGCTTCCAGATGTTCGGCTGTGGACGCGTGCGACGCTGTGATGAAGGCCGCGGCTGTCGTCCTCTGGACGTCTCTGCAAGTGACAGAGTGAAGAAATGAAGTGCTGGTTAATGTGCCACTCACGAATAAATGAACAATCTGACCAAAAACACAAGATAAGAGTAAATAAATCAACCACGTGACAAGAATAAGTGGCAGGAGTTTTATTTTTGCACTTTACTGATGAATAGCAAAGAGAAGTGCTATCTGAAGCCCATTTTCAAAGCGCTTCAGTGCAGTTTGATAGCAGTTTTTGTAGCTAAATGACCATTTTTGGAGTCAGTCCTTCTAATTTAATTGATCTACAAGTTGTCCAGTTTAAATGGATTTTAGAAAGCAATTTGCTTTTGCCTTCCCTAATGATGCATATGATTTGCATGCAGCATACTTATCCAAAGGGATGATTTGTTAGAGTTGTTTTAGCTGCTCATACTCGCTGCTGGTGTCACAGATTAAAGCAGATATTTAGATGTTTAAAAAAATAATTCCACTGAAGTGCATCAGATGCAAACCGTAATAAAGGTACAAAAATGCAAAATGCAAGTTCAGTTTGACGACTCAGCCGCTCACCTACTGGCTCATAAACACCCTGATGTTAGAGCCCTTCACTGTCCGACTCTTTCTCTGACTTCTGTGCAGGATGTCAGAGGCATGCTAGTCTGCAGCCTGAGCCTCTCACCGTGCTGCTCTCTCTGTGTTCACAGCTGTCCCCTTGTGAAATGGTGAAAACACCCACAACCATCACCTCCAGCTGGGCCATGCACCCCCAGCAGCCTGCTGTGAAGGCTGACGGACCTGACATCCAGTGTGCGGTGGCCGGTCTGAGCTTCCTGCCCTCTCCTGACCTACACCTCAGCACGGTAAGGCAGCTTTGCCTCTGTTGCCCTGCGTACATCTCGTAGGTCATACCTTTATCCCTTAAAGTAATAAGGCTTTCTTTCTGCTAGCCTTTGCTAACAATAGGTCATTAAAAATCAATATTGACTGAAATGAAGCAGCTTATTCTAATGAGCCTTTCCACCTCATCGCCCAGCCCCAGTGTCCAGACGGCTGGGCAGGCTGCCCATCAGGCCCGGGTGGCCGGCTGCTACCTGTATCTGCTGTTTGCTTGTTAGAGTTTAGGGTTTAAAGGCGGGCCAAGAGAGCGGTGTCGCCTCTAAGAGGGCTCAGTGGATTTACGGCAGCGCAGCCAGACACACCGCTGCAGGGCCCGGTGGTGGCTCAAAACATGATTTAACAGGAACTTGCTCGGCCAACTTTTAGCACATTTCACCGTGTGTATTGATAACAGGGGCCTTCGAAAGGCATCACAAATTACCGTGATAAAAAAGGTCCCTAAAAGCGTCTGCCACATTTATGATTAAGTTCTCAGTGAGCTCTCTTAAACTACTGAGAAGCAGGATGCCGAGCGCAGTCTCTGCTCTCGTGCTTCTCTAATAACTTCATGCTGTTTTCACTTTTTCCAAACCGTCATTATTACCGCCACAAGTCACGGAAATGTAAACACGCTAAATCAGGACTACCATCAGATCCACACACACACACACACACACACACACACACACACACACACACTCCTCCCACCTGCTCCTCACTCCACTGTGAGTTTAAAGAAGTTGGTAAACTTCCGGTCAAACTTTTCCAAAACCAGCGTGAATCGAACGTCTTTACGAGCAAATAAGAGTCAGTCAGGTTGTAAAAAGTGATGTGATTTCTTGGATAATACACATTAACATGAGTGATGGTTGGTCAGTGCCATTAAATGTCCATCTGACAGGAGAGGGTGGGAGGAAATGGAAGATGTGAGGAGATTAGATGGAGTGAAAAATGGGCCGTTATGAGAAATACTGTTACCATGTAAAGCAGGAGATTGACAAAGATGGATTTCCCATAGTTCCCTGCTGTCCAATACATCACCAGAGGCTGGCTTTGCCCTTCACTGTAAACCCTGATAAGCACAATCTACCTCAAAGGGTTGCTAAAAAAAACAGTTGAAGAACGTCACTCGTTATATTAGCACGCATTAAATTAAACAGTTGAACCACTTGACTTCTTTTGTAGATGTTCTCTGGGCTTTTCTATGTTTTGCCAGTTCTGGTTCGAATTAGGGCTGCAAGGTGGATCGGTGGTTAGCTAGAAGGTTGTCGGTTCACGTCCCGGTGAGGACACCCGGGATCTTCCTGCGTGGAGTCTCCATGTTCTCCCCGTGCAGCGTGGGTTCTCTCCGGGTTCTCCGGCTTCCTCCCACAGTCCAGAAACATGTTGAGGTTAATTGGTGATTGTAAATTGTCCGTAGGTGTGAATGTGAGTGTGCTTGGTTGTCTGTCTCTAAGTGTAGCCCTGTGATAGACTGGTTACCTGTCCAGGTGAACCTGCCTTCACCCTAGTGAGGATTAAGCGGTGTGTAGATAATGGATGGATGGTTCGAATTAAAAGAAAAATAAATAAAACTGTCCTTGAATGCTCTAATTTCAGCTGAACCCTCTTTGAATGTCTGTTTGTAATTTACTCTCCAAACCTCATATTTAGACAAATTTGTTCCAGTAAAAGCTATTTTTCTGTGAACAAATTATATTTTGATTAAACGTTGTTTTATTCCTTTCAGACTGGAGTGTGTGGCATCCAGCTCCTCCTCGTGGTATCTGTCGCTCTGTTTATTATCTATCTTTGGGCTTTTTCTGCTTCTTGGAATCCTCTTTTGTAGAGTTAAACACAATTTCCCGTGTTTAGATTTTACTTTTTCTTTCCAAGTCTGTGGTTTCGCTGCGAGGCGCTGGGCTTCTACAAACAGTTTTTTCCTTCTCTGATTTCAGTTTATATCAACGGGGCCTTTAAGGTCATTATTATGAATTTATCTTGATTAAAAAAAAAGAGAGAGAGAGACTGCAACTGTTTTGTGTGAGAGCAGCAGCCACCCCGTGTGTTTTCCTTGTATTTTGATGTACCCAGCAACTTCTTAACTAATGTAATCTCATTAAGAGCAGACACAGTGGTTTTCTGGCATCCACCCAGCCGAGTGTGACTGTGCTCCAGGCGTATAAAGATAAAGGATGCTAGATTACAACAGCTGAATACACTGAGGCAAGAAACTTTCAGATGAACAGACAAGGCCGGGATAATCACATCTGTGGCTACTTCCATTTACATAGCTATCCATCTTTGATAGCAGAACCGCGGCTTTGTTTTGACCAGAAGGAGTGGAAAAGCTTCTCTATCAAACACAACAGTTGCTCTCTAAACACAACCAATTAGGATGACGAATGACTTGCGCCTCGGCAAGCATCCCACGAGAGACATGAACATACAACTCGAATAACAAGACAAACAAAGAAAAACAAAGAACGACATCAGAGAGCAAAACGGAATATTTGTCATCCTGGGAATTTTTGTGCTTTGATTCCCTCCCCTCGGTCGATTGTTCTTTATCACGCCTGACACTCTGTTCTATTTGAGGAGATTTGTAGCGCAGGTTTTGATGCATAATGGATGGGGTCTGACTCGGAGCAGTGCCTTGTGGGAAGATGGAGTCGAGCAGGAGAGGGCGTGTTGCCGCCGCTGATTGCTTCTTATTGAGCCCGAGTGCCCTTGGGATGGTTGTTATGAGGCACTCAGCATGCAGAAGCACTGTACTGTGTCATGCCTCGTGCTATGACCTACATGAGCTACATACACTATATCAACACGCACTGTGTCCACAAAAGAGTTCCTTCCCCTGATTTACAATTCAGCAATGCGCCATTACTGCCTTTAGTTTCACACCCTGCCTGGGACGGCGAGAGTCTCCTTGAAGAAATAAACTGAGTTATAAACAAAGTCGAGATGAGCTCCAGGAAACCGAAGCCTTTCTCGCTGAGAGCGCTCTGCAAATCTGTTAAGAAAACTCATTACTGAGAACTACTGAGAAGAAGTGGTGAGAAACCTCTTTAATGAGCACGCATTACCCCGAGGACAGAGTGGCACAGCGACAAAGGAATCTTTGTTTAGTGTTTATATATTTATACATTATTTTCCAGGGGTCAGAAGTTGCCTGGAGGCTCTGCAGAAGTCTGTCAGACGCAGCAGTTCATCACCGGTGTGTGCACAATGTATTGTTTCTGTTAAGCTAATAACGCATGATGTGTACGTTCATGCAGGATCCATGTTCAAATCTGACACAAGAATGCGGTTACTGCCGCCGTCCCTCCAGCTCTATCCTTTCCCCGTTCCTTTATCTTGCTCCTGTCCAGTTCAATTTTCCTGCGCAGTGGTATCTTTGTCGGAGCTGCCACAGCCTACACAAATACATTTGAGCCCCGGCTCTGCTAAAAAGGGAGTTATGTTCAGTGATGACAAGAATTGATTTCCAATTTCCTCCACAATGACTGCATCATTTCCAGCGACTCAGGCAATTTGGCCTACATTACTGAGGCTGCCGGGGGCTGTAGATCAGGGTGACAGCTGTCTTCACCTGAGGCCCCGCTCTCTGAGATCAGAGCCACAGAGAGAGATTTACTCGCAGCCTTTTCATTGAAGCTGCCTCTATCAAATTGGTCATGTCCTTTAGAGAATCCAGGCTTTCTACCTTTTTCATGAGCAGAAACAAATGTGTTTTTGTGTTTGTATTAGTCTGCGCGCTGTATGGATTTGGTGTGTGTCGGGGTGATGATGTTTTGTTTTCGGCTTGTATACGACGTGTTGATTTGACCTTTTTAAATACGCTTCTCACTGAAATTCCTGCGGCATCATTTTTCATTTGATATTTATTTTTCTATGTGAAAATGGCTGCCAGCGGTCGTCGCTTCAAAGACCTACAGAAGGGAAAAGAGCCGGACGGCGAGCCTGCCAGCGTCTATAAACACTTCCAAACACAGCTGCCCACACTGTTTAGGGATAACTTTACGGGGGAAGACAGTCCAGTATGGATCTGGCAACGTTTCAACTGGCCTCATCCTGCATTACAGAAAAGACAAGATTTCACTTTTAGCAGACGAACTCCTTCTAAACACCATGAAGCCACGGTGTCACATCTCGTGTGCATCCTGCAGATATCGCCAGCATGTTTAAGAACAATAGAAAACATTTTATGAGAAGCTGCAGGACACACAGCTGCAATTAAAACCATTTAGCTGCCTGCAAGATATTCTACACGTGTGAAAAATTAAAAAAGAGTGAAAACTATTTATATCAATTTAATAATACATCTTTGAGGGATTTCAGGGAGCATAATGTTGAGCGTACTAGCACGGATACATGGTTTTACTCCAGCACCCACAGTCAGTATTTAATAATAGAGTGCTCTGTATTTTATGACTTCCAATAAATGTTGAGATGAGAGCAGATAGTTTCTCACAAGCTCTCAAGACACCTCTCTTTGGGAATTTTAGCCAATTTATCATATGAAACAGCTTCCAGCTTACTAATATTACTTGGCATCTGCGCCGGCATCGCTTCCTATAAATCCCACCAAAGGTTTTCGGTGGGATTCAAACTCTTGATGCCTGAAACAAGAATTTTTTGGTGGTCCTGAAATGACAGCGTTCTGACATTTAAATTGTGAAGCTCGTAAAAATGTAAAAACAAATCTTCTCAGCCTGATTCCAGCGTATGGGACGTTACAGATGGTATGTTTGGTGTCCGGTTCTCAGGACGGACTGAGATGGAGTCATCAGTCATTCTCGCAAATTGGATGCATGAGGTTAAAATCCATTCATCTGTCTGGTTTGGGAGCTGTAAGTCCATCTGAGCTGCAGTAAGCTCATATTTAATCTCACGTCGCTCACCTTTGCTTTGCCGGGCCCGTCGGTTTTTGATAAAAGTTTCCGTACAGAGGTTCTTATGCTGTATTGATTTGCTTTCTTTCTCAAACCCGTCCGTCCCCCGCAGGCCAGAAAATTGCTTCAGTCAAATCTACAGTCAACATCACCTCTGCACCGCTTCACAGAATTAGATCAACTAAAGGCTGGTCGCGGTTTTAAGCACAGCGGCCCCAGATTGCCAATTGACTCGCTGTTATTGCGGAGCCAGAGGTGTTGCACCGGAGCCGCTTCTCGCTGCTCTTCTCACCGATTTATGCGGCACAAATAGAAAAAAGGTTGAAATATTGAACCGGGATGTTGTTTATCGGTCATGCTGTGTGTTACGGGTGCTTCAAATGAGAGCAGAGACTTTGTTGTTTTTAGCGGCTGTGATTGGTAATGAATCAGTGTGTTGCTGAGAGTGCTTCATGCAGCGCCGTGGCACACTGATGGGTCCTGTGGCTGGAGGTGTGTGTGTGTGGAGATGTGTGGAGGTTGTGTTGATGGAGGGGTGGAGTGATCAACCACTCATCAACAATCAGCCTCCAGCTGTCAGCTTTCCAGCGGCCTCCTCCACTTGTGCCGGCAGCACTACAAATGTCAAACTGTTAGGACAAGAGGGCCAGTCAACACACAAGGCTGCTCTTTGCATTTTTGCATCATCAACACAAGAAGTTTTCTTTTTGCAACTTTGCACGGGTGACACATAAACAAACTCCATCCAATCGCTAACTATTTCCAAACTGTGACAAGTCCTCCACCGAAGCAACAAACAGATCAACAGGTATGAGAAGAACCAGGCTGACTGGTGGCCTATTAGAAAGCCATCATCCTTCAATTTACACCACACATTATGTGTTAAACTCGGGCTGTATAAGGTGACAGTGGCTCCTATTAGGCGTGGTGTGAGGATGGAGCTTTATCATAGTGCTGGTGCACAGGGATAAGTGAGAGGCCATTTGTCAGCTGTAATGCATTGCTCACAGCAGTTTTAATCAAAGAGCACTTTGTCCTTTTGACGAATGGTGCGGCGGAGCACCGGAGCACTCTGCGGTTGATGGAATTAGGCTTCAGTTACAGTGTACACTGTGTACCTGCGAGGTTTTTAATGAGGACATGAGGAATTTCTGCAGCGTGTCATCATTTCAAGCAAACGCGCCGCTCAAGTATCCGAATGGTGTTTTTGGTGTTGTCTGGAGTGTGACGGTGAGGTTGTTTTCCAGATCTTTTGTTCTCCTGAAGGAATCGTTGTAGCAGATAAGTGCCTTTTAGTTTTGGTATATTTAAAGGCTTTGCATGGAATCGTAACGAGATGAGAGAGATTTAGTTCACTCCCCCTGATGGATCACAAAAAGAATGAGATATAATTAAAGTAATCCCAAGATGGCCGCAGCCGTTTATAGGAAAATTCATTATCTTTTATTCGGCTGGCAATGGGTTTCATTTCAGTGGCTTCATTAAATGATCAAGATTTCTGTAATGCTTAAACCCATCACTAGCACAGTGGCCTCAGATCACAGGTCAGAGCAGCATCCCTTTACAATGAAACGTGTGCAGGCTGGAGAGGTCAGAAAAGAAACACAGAATGTGATCTAATGAGAGCGATGGAGTCAGGGTTTTTAAAAAGAAACTGCCTCATCAAGCTCCTTCTTTCAATCTCTGGTTCCTTCAAAGGCACTGGGCTCTCCATTAAGTCCCCACCCAGCCATGTAATATTCCAAATGGGCGAAAATCTCTAATACTGCTGACTAATGAGTTGGCTAATCTGAAGCATGTGGTGAATCAATGTAGAAACCAGTGTCTGGATGAATGAGAACCGCTGTTCACAGTGTCGGGGGCTTTCTGGTGGCCCAGCCTGTGATTAAAGTGAGGGAGGCGAGGGGGAAAGAAATCAATAGTTGAATTCATCTCCCAGATCACAGGAATGTATTAGCGTTGTTAAACACATTCCACTTAAGGCAGCAGATGAGCGCTTTTCAGACACATAAAATGAGTCATCGTTTAAACCATATTTTAGTAGTGTGTCTCCACCAGCTATTAAACGCTGCCAGACCGTCATTAAGCCGCGACTCATTTCTTGTCAAATGGTTGTGTCGATGGCACTGATTCATAGCCGCAGACGTCTCAGAGGCTCTCAGCTGATAGGAAAGCGCCAAAGGGTCTCATCAATTTAAGGTTGTGTTGACCTTATCTTCCACGTCTCCCTCGCACGCAGACAGCCGCCTACATCCACTAAAACTTCCGTCTAGAGTACATCCGAATTAGCATTATACACACAGAAAAGAGGAGCCTGGTCTGACTTAAATCCAACATTTAGGTTGCTGCACATTGTCGAATCGGAGCTACTTCATACTGTGAAGGCACATTTTCCAAAATAATTGATTTACCTTGTGCTGAGCTGAGCCCGTCCTTGGCTACAGGGTGATGATAGGCACCAACGGACAACCCAGAAAACCTCTGGGTTCAGTGGTGACCGGTTGACTGTACCCAAGGCCTCGGCACTCATTTCTTTTCCTTCTCTCAGCCCGTCTCCTGGTGCTGCCCGTCCTGCTGCTTCCAGCCTCACTCATCTCAAGGATGCACCTTAATTAGCTCTTTTCTTGTGTGGCAACAGGTCCCCCTCTGCTCATCATCATTTTAAAGTACAGTGAAGCATTAATATTTGCTCATGCAAAGAGGCTCCTCTAAGAAGTGCTGCTGATCATTCCAGGGTTCATTTCAAAGGGAATGTCAGTACTGGCCAAATTTTTGCAAGAGATCAGGCCTGCCAACAGACTCTCCCTCTAATGTTCCTCCCCTCCATCGTTGTAACTCAGATCACTACTTAAGTTGACCCTTTAACACTCTGGCTTCCTTAGAATAGAGGTCAAACAGGGAAAGGATTAAACGTATGCTGTGGTACAAAGACGGCATCAGAGCGGTCCTGTCATAACCTACAGTGTGAGAATACAAAGACAGGACAAGAAAGACAGAATGATGCAGACGGAGGAATAAAGAAAGTCTGTAAGCTTGTTGAAATCAGAGCCAGAGGGAGATGAGATGGATCTGTCTGCCCCGTCATGTCTTCACAAACTCTGCTCAGATTCTGGAGAACCTTTACAGCCGGACGGGTCGATGCACACAACGCTACGGCACCAGTAACACATTTAACAAAACAGAATATCCTGTTACTTGCAGTTAAACTGGATCAATATTTCCTCTTTTAGCTAAATATGCTCCAAAATGATTTGTCTTTTACACACAGTTGTTCACTCTGCAAACCGACCAGAACCGTAGATCTGCTGCAAATCAAGAGTAAGTGCTTCATTATCACTTGAGGAAGTGGCTGGAGTCCAAGTTGTTTAGAAACAACACATGCTTAGTTAGCAAAGACGTCAGAGTCTCTACATCTACACCATCAATCAGATGCTAATGGGTGCATCTCCCTATTTTTGCCTCCTCTTTCTTCTGCATAAGCCTCCTATACACACAATAAAGCATCCGACTACTTTGTCACTGTCTGTGCATTTAGCTCACAGAAAGCTGAACCGGTTTCCACTGGCCTTTCCCTCTCTTCTATTTGTGACAAAGCCTGATAGGGATTTTTAGTTATTGTTTTTTAATATTCATCCTATTTACGAGTGAGAACCGCACCACAGTGGAATTAGCTCAGAGATTTAATGAGGAAAGGATGTGTTGGACGTGGAAGAATATAGGATGTAAGGATGAGGGTGGATGTGAAGGTTGACTGGTTGGCTGATCTAGGATGCCACGATGTAGGAAGCTTGGGTGAAGGAGAGTCAGTGTGCAGGCTCTGTGTCGGTGATGGACCACCAAAAGTTTATCATTATGGAGCTGAATTGGGCCGAGCTAAGGTCACTGCAGGTGTAAGAACAATGTGTCAGTGATATCCAGAGGTTGTAGCTCACGGAGCGTAGATATGAAGAAGTGGACTGAAGGCCGAGAGACCTAAACCATTCTCCTACTGGAGGGATGAAGGAGGATGAGGAAGAGATAAATGATAATGATAAAGGAGGGCTTGAGGAAGGATGGAGGAGGGATGGTGGAGAAAAGGAGGAACCCCCTTTTGGTTGTCTGTGAAGATTCTCAGTCATCCAGGTCGTGGTTATTCTGGTAGTTTAATCGTAGCAACTGGACTTGCTTGAGTTCCTTGAAGACGTTCCACCTCTCATCCAAGAGGCTTCATCAGGTCTGACTGACTAGCTGGGAGTTCCAGATATCCTGAAGGAGCCGTTAACACCTGAGTTTCAATTGGGGGTTTGTTGCTCCTCCCCCTCGTTATGCGGGTCATTAGTGCTCCCCCTGACACAATGGGGTTCATTAGGGTCTTTGTGGTTAGATGTGGTTTCATCTTCCTGGAGAGAGATCTTTGGACTGAGTTGTTAACAGGTGAGAGGTGATGCCTCAGACTAATTTGAGGGCTTGTGAGTTTGGAGGTCAGGGAATGTCAACCACGTGACTTATACGTTTTAACAGAGCATTTTCAAAGACAAATAAGTGAGGTTGCGGCAGTCTGTTCACCTTTAAAAGCAGCCCAGCACCAGACACACTATGTCAGATGAAGCCCAGCTGCCTGAGGAGGCTGCAGGTCTCCTTTTGTTTATTTACAGTAACTCCTCTGTTGCCTCCAAATGATTGGCTAATGATTTACTGATGCTCTACGCATGGTGTAGCCGCCTGGCAGGCAGCGAGGCAGAGGAGGAACAAGGTAGGAACGGAGGACAGGACGTTTGGAGGGCTTTACAAGCTACCGAGGTTTCAACATCCTAATTAAAATCCACTGTCGGAACCTGTACTCATTAATGCGGCTTTCCTTCCCTTCAAGGGAAAACGACTGCTTCCTCCCTCTTCTGGGCTCTTTAATCTCATCCTCTCTGTCTCCGCCGCGCTGCTGCGTCAGAAGGTGTTGCGTAGGAAGATGTAGCTGCTGAGCGAGACGTATAGCGACGGGCGAGGATGTTGACACGGTGAGCTATCAAAGGAAGTCATGTTGATTAGGCAAGAAACATGCTTCACCTTGTGAGGCATTACATTATTTATTTGTGCAGCTGAAGCCTCTCTCTCTCTCTCTCGGAGTAAGCAACACAACAGTGCGTCATTTTAGTTTTTGTCTCACCTGAATCGTTGATAGCAGGGCTGCCAACTCTGCTCCAAGTAGGATTTACTGGGCTTCACCGTTTGTACACTTCAAGGAATGCATCATGCTTCAAGAAACATCAACATACTGGAAATTAAAAATTGAGTTTAGTGGGAATCCGACATTTATTATTTTGCAGAAGCAGTTGTGCAGTGTTTTACATATCAAGGGCAATGGTTAGATAGAGGATTTCATGACAATGCCAGCAGATAATTAATTTGGAACTAGAAATATCATGTGTGAACAACCAGCTGTTGGCAAAGAACGCTTTTCTCAGTAGCAACAATAAAACTCTTACTAGTGGGAATATATTGAATTACTAATCAAATCAAGTTAATTCATGTAGCACGTTTTAAAACCACAAAAGTGTTGTACAGGTTATAAGGCAGGCAACGGCAATAATTAAAAAAACAAGACAGACAACAAGATAAACTTGTAAGAAGAATTTCTAAAATGAAATGAACATAAAAAACTAAAATCGTACGTCCACTCAGAGCAATTACAACGCCGTTGAAAGGGAGGGACACTTGACTGGCTTTTCAGGCTTTTCTACTGCAGCACATCTTCCACCTGCCTCCATGGTGGATCAGTGAACACTAACAGCAGCAGTTTGGAGGATCTGAGAGGCCCAAAGGTAGAGAAATGTACCAACCCATGCCTGGCCTTAT